>NW_027096817.1:0-60000 GCF_019320115.1 Miscanthus floridulus | reverse complement strand
GGGGTGGGGTCGGGGGTGAGGGGAGAGCATGACACCGGTGATGGCGGCGATGGATTCGAAATTTTGGTAGCCCTTCGAGGTCGAAACGAACGTGCCGAAGGACTTAACGAATTCTGGAGGTGAGCTGTGTCTTATATATGCACTGAATGACCGAGGCCCGCCTCCATTAATATTTTGAAATTAACATTGATATTTATTATCTAAAATGGTAATTTTACTTGTTTTAATTTATCTAAAATTGATATTTATTATCTAATCTAAAATAAATAGTACAGTATTGGTAGTAGTAGGAGTATAGTAGTAGTAGTAGATTTGTAGGAGCAGTAGTAGAGTAGTAGTATTAGGAAGTAGTAGTAGACTAGTAGTAGTAGAGTAGCAATAGTTGGAAGTAGTAGAGTAGGACTTGTTAATTAAATACTTGTTTCATTTGTTTTCAACATAAATCATATAATTTTAAACAATGCATACATAAATAATTCAGATTTCCCGTGGTCAAATATATATGGTTCCATTATAACAATAAGTTACAAAACTTGTCTCGAATTGAGTCACTACATTATTACATATATGTGTGGCATATATATCATTTTGCTGCAGGCGCCTTCACGGTCATCTTCTCACCGTCGGGGCGAGCCCAGGGCATCATCTTGGTCTCGTTGAAGCCCGAGCTAGATGCCCGTGAAGACTAAAGAATATCCCATGATGAAACTGGACTCAAGGTGGCCTAACTAGGGTACAGCCGCACCCATGGTTCGGGCGCACCCCTGCTGGGCTCCCTCAGGTCCAACCTCCTCCAGTTGCTTCATACCGCCTATCCAACGCCGGCTGAATAGGTATCGCGGAAGAATTGGTACGGAGGATGGCGGTTTGCTAAAGATTGGATGGAATCAAGGAAATATGCCATGGGATTATTCCTCCTCTCCACCTATAAAAGGAGGCCACCCCCTGCTCATTTGGACAACACCACAAGGAAGAAGAGCACACCTCTTGAGCTAGAGCACCACTCCAAAGGGCTTTGGCCCTAGTAGCTATTTAGAGTAGTAAGGGAGAGATGTGAGGGAGAGCTCGGGGAAGCGCCGGACTTGTCGGTGTCTCCCCAACTTGTACCTCAACGAGCATCTTTACTTCAACGGGTTCTCCCGCTAAGTGAGTGTTCATGTTTTCTATGGTATAAAGTCTTTTGATTAGTTAAGCTTTATTCTTACCTGTTTGTGGGTTCGTTGTTCATCCTTGTGGCGGATGCTCTAGTAGAGGACTCCTGATAAAGACGGATGTTCCTAGCTAACGCTAGAGTAGCAACCAATAGCGTAGATGTGGTGTCTGAGCTAGAAGTTACCTTTGTTTGCCTCGTACTCCACGGTTGAGGGGTAGGCGGTAGGTGGTGACAGCCCTGTCTGTCCCTCATAATCCCCCACGTCCAGATACAACGTAGAGCTATAGGCTGGCATCGCCTGGCAGACCAGGTGGAATCCATTGTCTGAAGTAAGCAAGTAGAAGTAGAGTTTATCTATCCATAGACCCTAAGATCATAGGAATCCATCTCAACCTCTACCTACTCTACCCTTGTGTTGTCCTTGGATGAATTAGCTAGAAGAATACCTTCGTTCCCTATGGAAAATACGATACCCAGAATACTTCTGGGTGAAGTGCTACAAATTTCGTGCGCTTGCAGATTATTTCTGTTTGTGTTAAGAAATACCAACAGTCAAGTACCCATATCTCTTCAACCTATCCATAGTATGGCATCCTCTGCCTCGTGGACTCGTCGATGCCCTCATATCGAACTTCGTTGTTCTGTGTCAGGCTCTTCTTGTCCTTCTCTTTTGTGTGGAACCTGTATCCATTGATGTCATACCCTTGCCACGTGGTGATTTGGGTGGACAGGCCGGACGCAAGCCTCGCAACGGTCTCCGGTTGATCAGATTCTCCATGGGGGTATGTCCTGCTCTTTGAGCCATGCCATGAAATTGCTCTTGTGCTATTTCTGGACCCATGCTTCCATGCGTTGCCCATCATGAGCGGTGCGGATCTCCTCCAGGTGCTTCTCGATATAGGTTTCCATGACCACTAATTGATGAAGGACGCTGAAATGAGCTTGTTGCACCATTTTGTTTTCTACATTGGTGTGTACTTTTTGCCCCGTGCACCCCATCCCCAAGGTTTTGGCTTTGTGCTGATGGATGGGTAGCCTAATCGCCCTCGCATCTCAGATGTATTTCGTGCAGCAGTTCATAGACTCCTCGGTTGTGTATGTCTCTATCATAGAGCCCTCCGGGTGAGCACAGTTAAGAACGTATCTATTGAGGGTTGTTGACGGTTCGTATGTCTATTGGAGAAATTCCACAAGCGCATAGAACTATCATTTAGCACTTCGCCTAGTGAGAACCAGGTGTCGAATTTGTATTTTTTTCCAAAGGAAGGCGGGAGGCTGTGAGTTCGTTGTTTGTTAGAATTGCTAAAGGAATGTGGCGTCCTTATCCTAGGTGGGTAAATGGAATGGTGGGTTGTGTAACTAGATGGGTGGAATGTATGGGTGTAGTGAATGGTTAACAAGCAAGCAAGCTAAGTAGAGGTAGGATAGCTAGGTGGGAGAGCGAGCAACTATCTTAAGTAACAAAGGTAAACAAATGACTAGAAGGAATTGTTTAGTACTTTAGGACACAGTCCGCCTACCAAACAGGAGGGTTTACTAGACAAGGTCTGCCACGAGCCCTACACTTTAATAATTAGACCTATCGTGGTGGAATACAGAGGATGGACGAGGCTGTCACCACTTGCCAACTACCACAATCTATCCAGAAGCCTAGCCGTATCTATAGGTAATCTATAGCCTAAGCACCACGCTTAATCTATAAACTTACTACTTTGATTTGAGCTTCGATGAAATGAGATCAAAGCACCCTAACCAGACGGTGGAATCAGTACTAATGAATGACTACTAAATAAAAGATAACCTATGATACTAATGCTAAGAGGAAGCACCTAAGCTCACTAATGATGAAAACTAATGAACTAGAACTTGAGGAAAGCAAAGCAATAATACTAAAATAAAGTACTAGAATAAAGTACTAAATAAAGTAAATGCTAAATGGAAGAATTACAAAGGAGCTATACAGACCCACAAGACTTTTTCGGACTCCGAAGAAGCTCCGCTCTAGCTCTACTTCCACTCCTAAGCTACTACTCTAGAGCTACTCTAAACTAGAGAGCTTAAAGAAGCTTGGAATGCTTTGAATTGTATGGGGGCACTTCTCCACCGAGCTCCACACCTCCTTTTATAGCTTGTAGAAGGTGAGAGTGTACTTGTAGGCAGCCAAGTGAGGCGTTGGGCGATGCCTAGGGGCATCGACCGACGTCCATTTCCACCGACTTACGATTGTAGGGCCTTGATTGATCACCAAAGTCGGTTGCATGGTAGGTAAGGTGGTTGTCTCGGTCCAAAAGGTGGTTTGTTGGTCTGTTTGGCCCTCCAAGTGGATGTGGGCCCATGGATCCAAGGCAGCTTTATCTTGGCCCTTGAATCAAACCGACATAGATCAACGCTTGTGAGACCTTCTAGAGTCCATCCCCATGGATCAGTGATGTGGGAGGGGCCAGGGTGGCATCGACCGATGTGGCCTTGTGGGCCCAGTCCCCCCTGCCACGTCCACTTGCCTCCTATGCACATGTTTTGTACCATTTTTGCCAAAATTCTTGCATAAAAATAAATCTCCAAGTACAAGTGGAACTAGATGAATTATAAAGCAAATTCAACACATGTGATGATGATCTACCTCACTTTACTTAGCTTTTGGGTGAAATGTTGATGGTCAAAGTGAGTGTTAGTGACCATCAACAAGCTCCCCCAAGCTATCCCTTTGCTCATCCTGAGCAAAGATGTGGGTTTAGCTTAAAGGTAGGGAATAAAAACATAGCCTACTTGAATTGAATATATTACTAAGTCAAACACTTGGATCACAAGGAGCAACAAGTCAGATAAATTGATCAAAATGTGCATGTGTGTGGTATATATGGTGGAAGTGGTACGCTTTTTGAGAAGTTTCCTTCCTCTAGCTTCTTTTTTAGAGCATGGCTACTTATTGTCTCTCTCACTCTCTTTTTGAACACTAGAGCTTTTTGCTCTTTTATTCTCTTTCTTTTTTCGTAGCCCATGCCTCTCTTTTGATGAAAGAGATCTAGAGGGGTCACTTTGATTCTCATAGAGCAATGGTGCATGATATATGAAATCATGTGGATGCGTACTCCCAGTGTAGGAATAACATGAATATATGGAGTGTATGTGATCTTGATCAAAAAGCATGACGAGTTTCACTACTCAGATCAACAAGGCTTGAAAAGCTCAAATCAACAAGCAGCTTTTATAGTGGCTTGTCATATCAGGGTAAACATGTACTTTGGCTCTGGTATGAATTTTTCACCATTGAGGAACTTCTAGCAAGATAGTTTTAGCAATTTGCATACCAAAACTCCAGGCTGTTCTAGCCATTCCTCATATAGGTTAAAAGATTTACTCTAATCTTTGCCACAACATATCTCATAAGAACTTATACTTGGTTCTAGCATTTGCAACCCACAACAGCTTTCAACTTAAGATGAACTCTCAATTATCATTATCAAAACTTAAGAAGCATCTGGTTGTATAACAAACTTTTGCAAAGTATTGCAGAGCAACTATTCATCATTTCCAAAGGAACTTAATATCATCTTTTAAAGCAGAGTTTATTTTAGGCAATTCTCATGATATTTATCTCTATCTCTACATCCTATTAATATTGACATTATAAAATAAGCACCAATGTAGAGAGAGGATTCAAAATTTTCATACTAGAGCGGGGGAGGCTCTCCCCCAAGCTTGCCTTTTGCGGAGGTTGAATTTATCTTCTAGGCGGCTATTTGATTCTTTCTTTATTGATTAATTACTACTACTAGGAAGATGCATAAATATTTGAACTTATTTATTACTAAATATTTTATTTATTTATTTTTATTACTATATTTTTTTTAATTTTTTATTTTATTAAATGCAAACTCTATCCTACCATTTATAGCTACTTCAAAATTTATTTATTAACATGTGAGTAGCTATTAAATGCAAACTAACACTACTTTTGATTGGAAACTTAAACTTGCAATGCAGAGCAAACTTTTATTGGGAATTTTAAACATGAGATGCAACTACTAAAAACACAATAAATATGCAATAAATAAAGGACTTACCTTTTATCACCTCAAGGCGTTTCTTCCTCGAGAGGGGTTGTTTCCTCTTGTTCCACCTTGGAGGCCTTTTTAGGGTCAGGATTAGGCGATGATGATGTTGAGGATAGATCTTTCTTATGCCATCTCCTTTTGTTCTTCTTGATAGGTTTCTCTGGTTCTTCAATTGGCTTTGGTTTCTTCACCTTGATTCTCTTTTTTGTGTGGTTCTTCTTTACATGTTTCTCATCAAGGAGGGGTTGTCCAGAGGAAAAAGCAAATATTTCTTTGTTTTGGCAAAGTGGAATTGGATTTGCCCGGAAGCCACATATATGCAAGCATTTGTAGTGTTAAGGAAAGGACGACCAAGGATGAGGGGTGTATCCTTGTCGTTGCCTATGTCTAAGATCATAAAATCTACAGGGACATAAGCATCTCTTACTTTGACTAACAAGTCAGTGGCTATTCCTATATAACGGGTAGATTGATGGGCTAGCTGTAGCCTGTAGGTAAACTAAGGTTGGAACTAAGGTAGTGTAAAATAATTTATAATAAGTTTCCTGAGACATAATGTTAACACTAGATCCTAGATCACAAATGGCATTATGAAAAGTGTACGGTCCAATGGAGCATGTTATGATAGGGTTTCTAGGGTCACCTTTCTTAATAGTAAAAGGGGAATCTACCAAGTAAGAACCCCAAGAACTTAAAGTATGGCCATACCTTGTTGTTACATGTAGGTTGGCGGTCTCCATGGTTTCTTCAGGTTTGCCAAAAAATCTATCTTTCTCATAAGATGGGATAACAACTGCTAATTGTGCTAATTGGGTTTCTAGCATCTTATTAAAACTAAGTTGATTCTTTAAGGCAGAAGAAAAAACATCCAATTTAGCATTTATGTTTTCCAACATCTTGTCATTAGCATGTAACTTATTGTTAATGCTATCAGTCACTCTACCTTGACTATAAAAAAGATCTTTAAGGAAAGGATAACCATTACATTGATTACTCAGTCGTTGAGAAGAGTATTTATAATCGTTACCGCCTTGGTTGTTGGAGCACTAATTCCATCCTTGATTTTGTTGTGGACGAAACCAGTTGTCATTATTGATGAAGTTGATGTCTTAATGGGTTTTGGGACAGGCATTTCCTGAATGTCCAATGTCTCCACAGACTTCGTAAGTCATATGGGCATCCATGGCTTGGAGTGTCTCTTGAGCACTCATCTTCTCATAATGTTCTACTCTCTTTGTGAGTAGATCCAACTTATTTGCAAGCATGTCAGCTTAGTTAAGTGAATGCATACCTCTTTTGTGGGGTTGGAGTCGATCGTCGCTCCATCCTTGGTTAGAAACCATCTTCTCGATCAATGCCTTTACATCTGCAACATTTAGCGAAAAGAATGCTCCTCCTGCGGTAGCATTTAAATGGCTCCTATCTAGTGGAACTAACCCATGGTAGAAATTCTAGATCAAAAGTCAGCCTTCCATACCATGGTGTGTGCATGCAGAAACATACTCTTACATTCATTCCCAAGCTTTGGGAATCGACTCATCAGCTAGTTGTTGAAAACTAGACATCTTATTGCGAAGAGCATTGGTCTTTTCCATAGGGAAGAACTTGACTAGGAAAGCATTGGAACACTTATCCTAGGTGTCTATAGTGTTGTGGTTAGAATAAAGCCATTGTTTTGCCTTTCCTAACAAAGAGAAGGAGAAAAGACAAAGACATATAGCCTCTTGGGTCACTTCCTTAATGGTAAAGGTGCTACAAATCTCCAGAAAGTGTTGGAGATGAGCATTTGCACCCTCGTGGGCTTTTCCA
The DNA here is from genome assembly GCF_019320115.1 of Miscanthus floridulus. Classification (NCBI taxonomy): domain Eukaryota; kingdom Viridiplantae; phylum Streptophyta; class Magnoliopsida; order Poales; family Poaceae; genus Miscanthus; species Miscanthus floridulus. Next base: position 52,983 of record NW_027096817.1, on the reverse strand, counting down.
TAAAACGGACTACCTTTCACCATCGTAATTAACGCTGGCTTAAGCTCAAAGTTAGCGTCCCCATTGATAACATTGGGTCCAGTGGCTACATTAGCAGCCAAGGGTGCAGAAAACTCGCGGATGGTCTTCTTGGCCATGTCCGTGTTGGGTAGTGATAGGATAGGGAAAAAAAGAAAGACTACTAAGGATGGCTAAAAGCCTAGTTAGTAGAGCTAACAAAAGATATAAACTTGAAGCAGTTGCCTTTCCTGACAATGGTGCCAGAAATACTTATTGATGGTTCGTATGTCTATAGGAGAAATTCCGCAAGCGTAGAGAACTATCATGTAGTACTTCACCTAGTGAGAACCTGGTGTTGAATTTGTATTTTTTTCCAAAGGAAGGCGAGTGGTTGTGAGTTCATTGTTTGTTAGAAATGCTAAAGGAAAGTGGGGTCCTTAGCCTAGGTGGGTAAATGAATGGTGGGTTGTGTAATTGGATGGGTGGAATGGATGGGTGTAGTGATGGTTAACAAGCAAGCAAGCTAACTAGAGGTAGGATAGCTAGGTGGGAGAGCAAGCAACTATCTTATGCAACAAAGGTAAAAAAATGGCTAGAAGGAATTTTTTAGTACTTCGGGGCACAACCCACCTACCAACCATGAGGGTTAACTAGACAAGGTCTACACGAGTGTCAACGATATTTGGTCAGCAGTCTATCGAGGGGTATGCCCATGGTAGTGGATGAATCGGTGGAGGTGCGTGAGACACGAACTAGATGGTGACACAGAACGTAGAGACAACGATTTAGACAAGCTCAGGCCATCAGCTTGACGTAATACCCTATGTCCTGTCTTTGGAGGTTTGTATTATGAGATGGGATGAATACAAGGGGGGTCCCTACCTGCCTTATATAGCTCGGGGGGTAGGGCTACAGGTTGGTTGAATCTATCCCGATTGGTTTACATGATAGGAATTACAAAGATTGCGATATCTTAGCATATTCGGATAGATTTTTCTTGATTGCCAAGGATCTTCACGTAGCCATGCGAGGCACGCCGACCTATGCCATGCTCCACATGGCGTAATCTTGTGGGCTAGGCCTCCCCTGGTGGCTCGGCCCATGTACAGCCCTACGGGTACTGGGGGTTATACCCCCATAGCTAGTCCCTGAGCACCTTGTATCCGTTGAACAACACCATCTTGAGCTTGTCCGAGCTATCCAACTTGCTGCTGATCACAAGGAGCTAGCTTCTGACCTATTTAACTAGGAGCCGAGTTGATGGAAATGACATCCGAGCAGTTGAAACCGATGTCCGAGCAGTCAAAGTAGGTGTCCGAGAAGTTCAATTGGTCATTGTACCCAGACTCACTCGAAGTTGAGGTTTGTCAATAGGATGTAAGGTGCTCAAGTAAAAAATTTTGAAGCCTTCACCTTAGGTGAAGTGTGCCCTCTTAGGTTCCGGGCAACGAAGTTGGACGCTTAGCGTCCTAACTTAGTCAGCGCGGAGGAACTTAGTCCCTCAAGAGCAAAGAGAGATGCTTAGCATCCATGCCTTAGGCAGAATTGACTCTTAGAGCCAAACGGAGACCAATGATGATTGTAGGCTGTGACTTAGTTGCTTTGGAAAATAGGGGACTGAGAGATAAGCACATTCACCACGAGGTAAAGTGTGCCCGCTTAGTCCCCAAGCCTGACAGTAGGTAAAGTATTCACATGGTGCTAGGGTCTAGAAAAATAGTCTTCTGGTGCTAACCTAGTCCCCAGCTTAGCTGGACACCAGTCCCCAGCTTAGCTGAGAGAAAGCAATGCAGAAAATGGTACAGTCATCGCATGATGACGTGTACCCTTGTAGTCCCTTAGCATGCTAGAAGATTGAGAAGAAATCTTGTAGCAGGATCTAAAGAAAGAATCTTGCTCCGAAATTCCCAAGTAAATCGGCGAAATAGTGCTTAGCCCTTAAATCTATTTTGGCGGCCCACGTGCAACATGGTTTCAGTTGTGGATCCACTAGGCCTAGTTATCGGCCTAGGAAAGTGTGCAGAGATTTCAGAAGTAGGAATGGCGCGGCGGGCGCGGTTTCCCAAAACCCCTAGAAGTCAAAGAGTTGGGGTCGAACCGTTATAAAGGTGCCGTAGCCCTCGTACACACTCCCCACCATTTCTCTATTGCGTCTTCTTCTTCCTCGCACATCTCGCCTCTACACCGCACAACCGCTCCACCATTAATGCTACTCCAAGCGCAAAAAACCGCTGCTTCTCCTTAGAACTTCTTGATGGCGCTGAAGAGGAGCCACAGGAGCTCGAGGACGGCGGTGCACGGGGTGAACCACGATGAGGAGTGGGTGCGGTCCATTAGTGATGAGGCAGCACTTAACGCCTTGGTGGTGGACGATGTACTGCTTGATAGGGCAACGATGGTATGGTGCCCTACGTTTGGTGAGGAATTCCTGACACCCCACATTGATGAATTAGTTGTCTTTGAAGATTACTTCTACCGTGGGTTTGGTGTTCCCATTCATCCCTTTCTTCATGGACTGATCGATTACTATAAGATCAGTCTCTGCAATCTCAGCCTGAATTCCATCCTTCATGTTGCCATCTTCATCAATTTATTTTGAGGCATATCTAGGAATCCTTCCCTATTTCGACCTCTTTCATCATTTCTTCTGCCTCAAAATCTAGGGGGATCTAGATCTAGGGTTGTTGGCGGCGCATATTTGTAGCTTCAGGATAGGATGGTGAGTCAGTTTGCCATCCTACTCAACACAAATATCAAGTACTGGGCGTCGAAGTGGTTTTATATCAGGAAGGTGGAGCCATATGTGGCGTGTGACGTAGACCAAATCTCGGTGAGCAACTCCAAGTGGTCGGAGAGGCCGAGCTCTGATGGGATGGAGCAGGTGAGGGAGCTCTTGAGGTTGATCAACCGCAAGAGGCTAAATGGAGTTATTGTGGCGATGAACTTCACCTTTTGGCGGGTTCAGCCCTACAAGGAGAGGGTGCACCCTAGTGTTGAATTCCAAGGAGATACCGATGGGACCCGAGAGGTGCCCGAGGAGATTAATTGGGATGAGGTTGAGCGCCGAATCTCGATGCTCTTCAATCTCATAGGTCGGGCCTTCAGCATTGAAAACTTTCCGCCAGCGGTAAGAGTTCTTTTTGCGATGTTTACTTGATCATTCTTGTTGCGCAATATATTCATTCGTGTTGTTGAAGATTCATGGGCAGGACAACATGGTGTACTTCTTGGTGATCCCATTGGAGGACAGGCCAAGAGCTGTAGATGTATGGCTGAGTAGTCCCCAGCATCGTCTGAGCATGGACGCTGACGATGAGGGGTCAGTGACTCATGAAGCCGAAGGTGATGATGCATGGATGGAATATGTCCGCGAGAAGCTTCATGGAAAATGGCCGATTGACGAGGAGCCATTTGTGAAGAGGAGAAAAATGGCAAGGCCCTCTCAAGGTGAAGAGGGACCGGTTAGCATTGGTGGTTCCACCCAACCCCAGAGGCGCTAGATGGTTCTATCAGACACATCCGATGATGATGAGCCAGCGGCTTCGCCTCATCTAGGTGCCTAGATGCCTCCACCGGTTGTCCTGGAGGGAGCAAAGACACGGGAGCGGCGGTGAGCATGGGAGGCCACGATGGCAGTCCCTGGGGATGCTTGGGGGACCACGACGACAACAGCTAGGACCGACGGGGGAGTTCCCAAGCCGGCGCGGGCAACACCGGCCACTGTCCTCGAGTCTGCTCGAGTGGCGACACCCTCAGCAGCGGGGATGACCAGCCCAAGGAAAACAGAGGTGTCGGGTGGCTCTTCTATGGGGCAGGGTGGCTTAGGAAGGGCACGCCGGTTTAGGACAATCTGACATGAATCACAGTTGTAAGTTTCCTTCGTCCCTACATATATGCAAATACGAGAATGTTGGCTGATGTGTTGCTTCTTAGTTGTAGTGCGGAGTCGATGGAAGGCCTAGAGCCATCGGCTACTGACGACGGGCAGCGTGCAATGGTTCTAGAGGCTCTTGGCACTGAGCAGGGATGCATAGGGGCAGATCCAGATGCCCCCATTGTGGAGGAGACACCCATTGAGGAGCCGGTCACCCCTGCGATGGAGGAGCCACTAGCCACTAGGCCGACCTCTCCCTGTGGTGGGGCGCATGATGAGGGTGACCCTACCGACACGTCAGGCGGCAAATAAGCGTGGACCATGGAGGGGTCATCCGGTGATCCTACCGGAGCGGGGATGGAGGCCGCGGGGGATGCATCAAGTAGCGTGGTGGAGGACCCGCCTACGGCTACAGAGCAAGCTACCCCTGTGATGGCGTCGGTGGCTGAGATGGGGCTCAGACATTTTGTCCGAGCACAGCAGCAACCAAGGGGGGCCTGTCCGAGGGCAGCTACTGTAGAAGTCGAAGAGATTTTTTAGGAGCCTGCTCAACCTCCTTAGGTCCTTCGCACAGTTATCCGGCATGGTGATGAATTTGACATGCTAGAGGAGGGGAGGTGAGCGCGGATACAAAGAGGCTAAGAGCTGACCTATAGGCGATGGTTAGCCGAATTGAGGTAAACCTGAAATAGTCTTGTGTTGTGCCTGTTACCGAATGTAGTTCTTGAACACGTGCTGCTGTAGAACGTAATGAAGATATCCGAGCAGTGCCAATGACAATTGGAGGAGATGACACTGGTGCTAGAGGAGAATAAGAATTTGCAGACGTCGATGATCGACCTCCAGGTGCATCTTACCTAAGAGCGCCACTATAGAGAGGATCTAGAGGTGAAGGTCTTGGCATTGGAGAAGGATCACCAGCTATTGGAAGTGGAGACCCAAATGCTTGCTGAGCAGTGTAGCCTTAGTGCCGACCAGCAAAAATGTATGTCTTTAGACCTTGCTCTATTGATAATTGCCATTGTGAGATGTCTACTTTCGGTGCATGGCCCTAGAGTTGGAGCTCGACCTATCCCATGAAGTCATGGGGCAACTCCTTAAGGGGAAAGAGGAGGCAGAGGAGAAGGCCGAGAAGGTCACTATAGATCTTGAGCGTAAGTGCATCTTTTGTCGAATCCTTCCTTGCAGCGGTAGGAGTATGCTTAGCATACTGTTGTTACTATGTTGCAGAGTACCGCTTCCAGGCACATGCACAATTCAAGGTCTTCGGGGACCAAGTCAAGACCCATGATGATAAGCTGGAGGTGATGATAGCAGGGATCAAGCCCATGCTGGACTGCATTGGTTTCGCTCCGCCCAAGAGGACAACGTAGCTACCCGGTGACCTACCACCCCGAATGATCATGGACTAGTGTCAGACAGCATGGTCAGACTTCAAGGAGTTCATGCGTATTGCTACCCTTGGGGGCTATCATCCATGCGCTCGTGGTGTTGTGGTCGCACTATCCTTCGGTAAAGCCTGCAGTGATAATGACTAGCTTCGCCCAAGGGACGGATGCACAGAAGACCGCCAAGCTAGAAGACGAGGCCGAGGAAGTAGCAGCGAGTCTTGCCAGGGACGTTGACCTATTCAGCGAAGGGTGAGACAATGTCTAGTAGATTAGGATAAAACTTTTGTCAAAATACTATGAAGAAGTACTTAACGACTTTTGATGAACACTTAGTGTTTTTTGGTACATGTGTTTATATTTAATATAAACCATCCGGCTAGTTAGTCTATAGCTGAGCCTCTAGCCCTAGCTAGCCTATTAACTGTAACGCAGAGTGTAGAGCCCGTGTGTGTGTAGGAAGAACAAAGCATCACTACGGCGCCGCTCCAATCGCCCATAACGCAGAGGGTAGATGCTCGTGCACGTGTTGGGAGAAGCTTGGGACAAGGCTATCTCTGGGGACATCTGAGAGTCAATGTGACTGTTCACGGATTTGCCTTAGGCGTAGTTCATGTCATCTTTAAGATGTTATACATGAAGAGGTGTTGCTTAGCGAATGAACATGGAGAAAACAACATGAAGAAAGAATCAGAATGAAAACTTTATTGAAAACTTTAATATGAAAGGTACATATCTTTGTATGGAACATTTCAAGGGTAGAAACGCCTAAGGAGATCAATATGCCAGGAATTAGGGATGTCAACTTTGTTCATGTCACATAGTCTGTAGGACCCTGGTCGGGTGACCGCCTTGACGACGAAGGGGCCCTCTTAGGGTGACAAGAGCTTGTGCATGCCTTCTGTCTTCTGTTTGCTACGAAGGACTAAGTCTCCGACCATGAAGAACCTATTGTTGATGTTGCGGTTGTAGTACCTATGCAAGCCATCAAGGTACTTTGATGTCTAAACACAAGTGATCAGGTGCTCCTCTTCTAGGCGATTGATATCATCGGCCCAAGCTTGGTCAGAGTTTTCTTTGTCATAGTGCTCCACCCTGGGTGCTCGAAAGGTGATGTCGGCGGGTAGAACGGCCTCGGAGCTAAAGACCATGAAATATGGGGAGACACCAGTGTTACAGCTAGGTTGGGTCCTTAGTCCCCAGACCATAGCTGATAGTTCTTTTAGCCATTTGCTTGGGTGCTTCTACTCATTTTCGTAGAGCCTCTTCTTCAATGCGTCCAGGATCATTCCATTGGCACATTCGACCTAGCCATTTGCCCTAGGGTGAGCCACCGAAATGTACTTGACTAAGATGCATCTTTTGTCGCAAAAATCCTAGAAGTCGCTGTCGGTAAACATCGACCCTAGGTCGGTGATGATGTTGTTCGGTAGGCCAAACCTATGGATGATGTCATCAAGCAACTCGACTGCCTTCTTTGTTGTGGCTTGAACAAGATGTTTGTACTAGATCCACTTGGAGAACTTGTCAATGCAGACATAAACCCAGCAGAATCCTCCTAGCGCGGGCTTGAAGGGCTCGATCATATCCAGTCCCCAGCATGCGAAGGGCCAAGATGCAGGAATAGTTTGCAGGGCCTGAGCCGGGACATGGATTTTCTTAGCGAAGAACTGGCAGTTCTCACACCGTTGAACAAGTGCCTCAGCGTCGATGGTAGCTAAAGGCCAATAGAAACCAGCTCAGATGGCTTTGTCCACCAGTGTTCTAGAGGCTGTGTAGTTGCCACAAGTGCTGGCGTGGATTTCCTTATGTATCTTTTCACCTTCCTCTATGGAGATGCACTTTTGAAGTAGCTCCTCCATGGCATTCTTGTGATACAACTTCCCATCAACTATGACATAATGCTTGCTATGGTGAGTGAGGCGCTCTCTCTCTGTATTTTCAGCTGGAACATCTACGGTGGTTAGATATTTGATGAAGGGTTCTCTCCAATCACCACTTAGACCAAGGACCACTGCGACTATCAGCTCGGCAAGCAGCTTTTCTTCGATGCCCTCTTGCGCTTGCTTGATGGAAGGGGTCACAAGGTCTTCGATGAACACTCTGACTGGAACTTTTGCTTGGGTTGATCCCAACTTCGATAGCTCATCGGCTGCTTGATTATCAGCCCAAACCACATGGTGGTATTCGATTCCGTAAAACTTGTCTTTGAGCTTCCTTATCGCTGCACAGTAAGCGCCCATTTTCTCATTGGTATAGCTCCAATCTTTGTTGAATTGGTTGATGATGAGTGTGGAGTCATCGTATACCATGAGGTGTTTAACGCCAAGCTCTGTGGCTATACAGAGACCGTGTAGTGCCGCCTCATATTCCATGACATTGTTGGATGCCCAGAAGTGGATGCAAAGGACGTAACGGAGTTTGTCCCCTAATGGAGAGATGAAGTATATGCCTACCCTAGCGCTGTTGAGATTGAGGGATCCATCAAAGTACATGGTCCAGTGCTCGAGATGATCGGCCAGGATAGGAGTCTGCATATCCATCCACTCAGCGATGAAATCGGCGAGCACTTGCGACTTGATCATCTGGCGTGACCTAAACTCGATGGAGTAGGTGCCGAGCTCAACCACCCATTTAATGATGTGGCTGTTGGCTTGTTTGTTGTGGAGAATGTCACCGAGTGGGTACTTAGTAACCATAGCTATGGGGTAGGTCTCAAAGTAATGGCGGAGCTTCCGAGATGTGATCAGGACAGCATGCAATAGCTTTTGGACTTGAGGATGGTGAGCCTTAGACTTGTTCAGAACTTCGCTGATGAAGTACACTAGACGTTGGACTTTGTAGGCATGTCTGGCCTCTTCCCATTCGACGATGATGGCTGTGCTGACCACCCGGTTGGTTGTCGTGATGTAGACTAGAAAGGTTTCACTTGTTTGGGGTGTGTTCATGATTAGAAGTGAGGTGAGGAATCGCTTGAGCACAATGAATGCCTTGTCAGCGTCCTCTGACCAGATGAACTTTTCTTGAGCCTTGAGTAGCCTGAAGAAGGGGAGTCCCTTTTTGCCCAGATGGGATATGAAATGACTTAAAGCCACCATGCAGCCCGTTAGCTTCTGGACGTCCTTGACGTAGGTCGGTGGCTTCATCTTGGTCACCGCCTCTATCTTCTCTGGATTGGCTTCGATGCCACCATGGCTGACGATGTTGCCGAGTAGTATATCAGATGGGACGTCGAAAATACACTTAGTGGGATTTAGCTTCCATTGATACACCTTTAGGGCTTTGAAGGTTTCAATGAGGTTAGAGATGAGGGTATCGATAGTCTTAGACTTAACCACCACATCATCAACATAGGCCTCAATGTTCTTGCCAATCTGGTCCTTGAGGCAACGCTGGATGGCTCTTTGATAAGTAGCACCCATGTTCTTGAGCCTAAAGGACATGGTCGTGTAGCAGTAAGCGCCGAACAGGGTGATGAATGACGTCTTGATCCGATCTTCATCTTTTAGAGTGATCTAGTGATAACCAGAGTAGCAATCTAACAAGCACAGGAGTTCACAACCGATAGTAGAATCTATGACCTCATCAATGTGAGGTAAGCCAAAGGGGACTTTAGGGCAGTGTTTGTTGAGATCGGTGTAATCAACGCATATTCTCCATTCTTTATTCTTCTTTCTTACAAGAACCGGGTTGGCTAACCACTCTGGATGATACACCTCTTTAATAAAGCCGACACCTAAAAGTCAGGTTATTTCTACCCTAATGACCTCAGTTTTGTCCTGCACAAATCATTGAAGCTTCTGTTTGATGGGCTTAGCGATCGTCGAGACATTTAAGGAGTGCTCTATCAGCTCCCGAGGTATGCCAGGCATGTCTGTAGGTTTCCATGCGAAAACATTGATGTGCTCCCTTAGGAAGCTAATGAGCATGTCTTCCTATTTAGGATCAAGGTCGGCCCCAATCCAAGTGGTCTTAGACAGGTCGCCGGGGACAAGGACCACTTCCTTCACCTCCTTGGACTTGGTTGATGCTCGGGCAACCTCTGTTGTAGGGATCTCTAGCTCTTTCGGTGGCATCTACTGTGAGGTAGTGATGCAGTCCAGCATGCCAATGGAGACGTCGATAGCCTCGGCAAGCGCAAAGCTTTCCTTCTCACAGGCATAGGTGATGTTGAGGTTGGCGCATAGGTAAAGGATCCCTTGCTCCGTTGGCATCTTCAACATCAGGTATGTGTAGTGTGGCATGGTCATGAACTTGGCGAGAGCTGGTCGGCCGAGGATAACATGGTACACTATGTTGAAGTCAGCAACCAGGAAGTTGATGTAGTCAATGTGGAAATGCTTGGTGGTGCCTAAAAGCATCTGGGCCCCTAGTTGGGTTTCGGTGATTAATGACGACATGAGATTACTATGACTAACATGTGTTTTGCAGAGGCAATTTGAGTTAGGTCATGGTAATGGCAATTGATTGGGCAATCATAGTTGTCATGCCCCTATCGATGGAAATCGGTTTGGTTTTCAAATTATGGATGACAAGGTTAAGGATGGACTAGTTCTAAGTATCGTTTGGTGATGGAGAGACACTTAGAGTAGTTTAGGACTTTGTTTTTCCTTTTGCTGTACTATTAAGGAGGTATGGACTACTAGCTTGACCAAGGTAAGTCTAGTGGGTTAGGTGTGGTACATACTTGCCCAACCTAGCACTAGGTAGCTTAGGAATAGCCCTAAGATCAATTGGAGTAAACTTCATTCATATAGAATTTTGAGTTGGAATTGAATGGAGGGTCAAATGATTGACCGGACACTGGTTTGGTTGTGACCGGATGCTGGAGGGAGAGTCTGGTCATTTCATTTGATCAACTATGTCGTCTAGTACTGACTGGACGCTGAGTGAAGGTGGATCGGACGCTGGGTGCTAGCATTCGGTCAACTCCAGAGAGGTTTCAAAGAAGGATTTTCTTGACCGAACGCGTCCGGTCAGTGCTGACTAGACACTGGTCTGAATCTAGTAACTGACCAGATGCTGAACAGTAAAGTGACCGAACTCTGGGTGCCTGCGTCCAGTCAACATCAGTAAGGTTCTAGAGAGCATTTTTCTTGACTGGACGTGTTCGGTCAGTGCTGATCGAACGCTGGTCGGAGTTCGGTCAGAACTTAATGGCTCTTTCTGATACAGTGGCGGGTATAACTGATTGGAGCATCTGGTCACCCTGACTGGAGCATCCGGTCACCCCACAGAATGCTGACTCAGCCTCCAAACGTTATGTTTTGAATCAGGGGGTATAAATACTTACTCCACTCATCCAAGGGAGGTCTCTTGCCCATTTGTTCAGCTAAGAAACACCTTGAGAGTGCAAGGGAGAGCAAGAGCCTAGTGAGGTGATTGAGATTTGAGAATCCAAGATTAAGGTCCTAATTAGTGCAAAGAGAGTAGCAAGTGTGCATCCACCCTTCTCATTAGGCTTGTCGTGGTCAAGTGATAGTTTGTGCTTGTTACTCTTGGTGATCGCCATCACCTAGATGGCTCAGTGGTGATTAGGAGTTTTGTGATCATCCGGCGGAGCTTGTGGATGACCCAACTCAAGTTGTGAGCTGTTGTGGGCGATTCACCGTGACAAAGTGTCAAAAAATCAGCCCGTGGAGAGCACTTGATCCTTGCGCGAATCAAGGGGGAGCTACACCCTTGCGCGGGTGCTCCAACGAGGACTAATGGGGAGTGGTGACTCTCCGATACCTTGGGAAAACATCACCGTGTTCCTTTCCCTCTGTTTACTTCGAGCATTTACATTTGAGCAATTCATTTCTTGTCTTTATATTCCTAGAATTATCATGCTAGAGTAGGATTGGAACCTAGGGTGCAAAACTTTTGTGCGGTAGAACAATAGAAACATATTCTAGGCACAAGGGGTGAAGTGGGCTAATTGTAGGGTTTAATTCTTCCAAAGAATTTTAGAATTAGCCCAATTCACCCCCCTCTTGGGCATCTTGATCATTTTAATTGGTATCGGAGCCTCGCACTCGCTTAATTAGGCTTAACCGCCTAAAGAAAGATGTCCCACGGGGATAGACCTCCTCCTATCTTTGAGGGAGATGATTTTCCTTATTGGAAAATTGATATGGAGGCATATCTAGAAGCTCTAGATGTTGGAGTTCTTAGAGCCGCCTCACAAGGCTTCCTAAAACCTAAGGATCCCACACACCTCTTTAGAGGCCTTTGCAAGGATGTTTTCAACCGTGTTTGAAACCACAAGGACGCCTATGCACTATGGTTGGACATTTGTGCACTCCATGAGGGAATAAAGAGTGAGCGTGAGGAACTCTACCACCTTGTTATAAAAAAGCTTAATTCATTTGAGATGCTTCTTAGAGAAAGTGCTAATGAGATATACTCACGCTTGAATGTTCTTGTAGAGGAAGTCAATGGGCTTGGACTCACACAAATGCAACCCTCCGATGTTGTAAGAAAGATCTAGAGTGTCCTCCCCATTGACAAATATGGGCGTATTGTGATGGTGCTTCATCAAGGTGATCTTTCCACCACTACACCAACTCAAATATTAGGAAAGATCAATGCACATGAGATGTACATGCACATCACACCACAAGATGGCCCTTCTTCCACCAAAAAGAAAGACTTGGCATTCAAGGCTAGCCAAGAGAAGAAGGGCAAAGCAAGAGTTGATCATGATAGATCAAGTGATGATGAAATTAATGATGCAAGTCTTGTTCTCATGGTGAGAAGAACTGCCAAGATGCTCAAGAAGCTCAACAAGAATGGTGTCAAGTTTGATGGCAAGAAGAAGAAATTCTTCACTAGTAATAGAAGAAAGCCCATCTCCAAGATGGATTGCTATAATTGTGAAGAACTTGGTCATCTAGCTCATCAATGCCCCAAACCCAAGAAAGATAAGTACAAGAAGAAGTACAAGGGCAAGAAAGATGACTCAAGTGATGAATATGATGATGAGAAGAAGAAGAGCAAGCCATACAAGAAGAAGGATGGCAAGAAGAAGGAGTATCACAAGAAGAAGAATAATGGCAAGGTATACATTGTTGGTGATTGGCTCATGGATATTGATTCATCAAGTGGCTCATCCGATGATGATAGTGAGAATGAGAACAAGAAGGTGGCCGCTATTGTAATTGACTCTTCACTATCTTCACCGACACCACCGCCGTCATCCTCTACACATCTATGCCTTATGGCCAAGGGTGAACGAAAGGTACAAAATGATGATGATAGTAGTGGTGATGATAATGCTAGCAATGATGATAGTGATAGTGATGAGGAATTTGAATCACCTTTCTATGATGATCTCTCACGGGGGAAGAAGAGAAGGACTCATCTCGCTATCTAGTTTAAGCGAAACCCAGGAAAGGTCCATAGCCGACAAGTCGGCACATGTATCGATCGATCAACCATACACTCTGCAGAGGTTTTACATAACCACAAGATCTGCCTTTCTTGTTGACCGTCGTCAACTAGGCTGATTTCAGCCGCTTGCTAGCCTAGGATAATGCCACTCTACCATTCAGTCCTGGTACACCCCAAGTCTAGTCTGGGGTGGCTGAAACTATGAGTCATGAGCTGGGTCCACAAGGTCTCCATGAAGTCTCGGAAGGGTGTAGGGGAAATCCTTCATGCCCTGTACCTCCTTACACTGTCCGCTATCAACCTAGCAGTAGTGGCAATATCCTACCAAGTAGTCCAGCCATGCCGCACCATATAGGGCGAGTGGTACGTAAGGCTTCCCGGTGAGTCTGAGTACTAGTAAGTCCTTAGGGATGACCAAGCCAGAATGTCTTCATCAGGGTTTCCATTTATCGTGCCACCACTGCACCTCCATCCCGGGCTCCTCCCATCACAGGTTCATACCTAGGACCACCTCGTATACCATTTACCCACCACAGGTATCCATTCCAGGGGTGCCTAGGTAGCACTCCATGGCAAGACTTGCCCCAGGCTTGTCGTATACTCCAACTTGGTCGACACAACCCTCACCCTCCACACACCCAAGTCACACACGCAGCACTCTCCCCATAGTCCAGATAACACCACACATTAATGTAGTATAAGTGTAGTAGAAGTACAAGTAATGAAATACAGCAGTAAGCGTGTGTCTAGCCTAATAGCAGGGTATGCAGGGGTAAGGTTGCGTCAAGGTAGAGGCCATCAAGTAAGCATACTACCATGCAAGTCCTATCATAGTACGATTATAACAGTAAAGTAAAGCAATAACAGTTCTATATTAGCCATGCGTAATAGGTGCTACGAGATTGGTTGGGATGTGGCACCTTCCATGTAGTCGTCTCCGTTCTCCTCACGGTACTCACGATCCTCGTCCGTCTGGTTCTCCTCCGAGTCTGCAACGATCGTATTATAGTCACGTTAGCGACGTCTATAAAAATAGCACAAAGAAGCAATGAAAATTCAAAAGAGCCAAATGCACTCAAACATGGGTTCATTGCGTAAAGCTCGATTTTAGATGAATTTTGGTCCTAGTTTCGTATTTTTCTGAGGTCGTATGAATTAGTTATGAATTTCCAAAGTTTAAATTATTTCTAAAAATGGAAAAGGCCGAATTAATCCTAGGCTGACATGTGTCACGCTGTGATAGGTCCACGTGGCATGCTGATGTCAGCATGGCGTCATCATTTCGGCTCCAAGCTGACAAGTGGGGTCCTGTTGATGTCATCTTGACGTCATCAACGTCATCAGTTCCGACAGGTGGGACCAGGAGCTCTTGAGTCATTGACATGTGGGTCCGGTCAAAGTCAACATCAAGTCAATGGGTGAATCAACGGTCAATGGATTAGGGTCACTGACATGTGGGGCCAGTGTTGCTAATGTCAGTAGCTGACGTCATCGTGACATCACCTTGGCTGTGTTGATACTGATAGGTGGGACCCGCATGACGTCGTCATGACGTCAGCATGACGTCACTCACTAACGAGTGGGTCCGGAGTCTCTGTGCCGCTGACATGTGGGGCCAGGTCAACCGTCAACAGTGACCGGTCAACGGTCAACATGGACCGGGTTTGAACTGGGTCGGTTGGGCCTAGACTGGGCTGGATTTGGACCAGGCTTAGCCCGCCACATGGCATGCTATGACGTAGCCACGTCATGACCTTGGGCCTCCACTGGGCTTCGTCCACAGCTCGGCCCACATCGCGTGGCTCACGGTGAATTGGTGTTCACGGTCCATGGACCGTAGGCTGGGTCCTCGGTGGACCGAGTCCACCCTTCCTTCCTTCGGCATGGCCTACATGCACCGGGTGCAGGCGCGTACGGCCAGCGAGGAAGGATTCCTCTGCTTCCCTCTCGGCGTGTTCCCGCCGGTGGTGTGCTCACTGGCGAGTCTTCCACAGCAGCGATGGCGTCCGATTGAGGTGGGAAAAAGCTTTGCTAGGCCTCGGCGAGTATGGTGGTAGGGTCAAGGTGGTGGCCAGGGCTTCCCAGGGCATTGGCCACGATGGTCAGCGGCTCGGCGGTGCTTGCCGGTGGTGAGGTCGCGCATGTAGGCTCCCTGGTGGCTCGGCTGGGTGGATAAGGGCTTCTGCGGATCCGTGGGGGCATGGTGAGGGCGTCTAGGGACTCAAGGTAGGGCTTCGGGTCCCCATGTGGCCGGTAGGGGCTCCACAGCGTCCACGATAGCATGGTGGTGACGGTGAGGCACGCAGGAGCACTACGGGGCACCGGTGGGGCGGTCTCGGCGTGGTCGTGGATGTGCGCGTGAGTGTGTGTGTACCTAGAGGCTAGAGACAGCCTTGGCCTACGTGCTCCCGGTGTGGAGCGCCATGGTCGGAGCAGCATGGTCTGGCGATGAGCAGGGAAGGACCGGGCTCACCGTTGGTGTCGTGGGAGATAGGGTGGTGATGTAGTGGCGGTTCGAGGCCGTGTAGCTCCAGAAGCAGTGCAGCGCTGCTGTAGCCGATCGTGGCGTCGTCTCCTGCTTCGACGGCTTCGGTGGTGCTCCGATGGCGCCTCCTTCTCCCTCCTCCCTCCCCCTTCCTTCTTCCCCTAACTTCTCTGGCTTGGTGTGAAGTGATTTGCCACAAGGTGGCGGTGGGGCGATGGGAACGCGCTAGGGCTCCCGGGGCTGGGGCTTTTATAGCCGAGCTCCAAGCTCCAATGGTGGACAGCGCGAACGGCAGACGATGCGCCGATTGCATCGGACGGCATCGCGGGCGCGGGTGGTTGGCGTAAGGGTTGCGTGGGCGTGGCACCAAGGGGACAGGGCCAGGAGATTCGCGTGACCCCCTAGCCCGCACCTACCATGCCGGTTGAGGCTTGCTTGAAGGAGTGTTCGGCGTGGGGAGGAAGACGACACTGTGGCTGGGGGGGTGGCTGACATGTGGGGCCCATGTGGCAGCGGCTGCAGGCGAGGTGAAAGGGGTGTGAAGGCGTGAGCGGCGTGCGGGCTGGCTGCATGGGCCACGCGCGGTCAGGCCAGGCCTGCTTGTAGCCGCACATGGGCCAGTAGAGGGGGAGAAGTGGAGGGCTAGGCTGGTAGTTTGGTCGTGCGGGTTGGGCCGACCTATGCGTGAAGCTGGGCTGTGAGGCTTTTTCTTCTTTTCTTTTTCTGTTTTGTTTTGTTTTTCTTCTTCTTTGTTTGAATTCAAATTTGATTTGGAGTTGGAATTCAAATCTGGTGTACCTCATCCATTGGATTATTAGATGTGTGGTTCACAACACTCTTATGCATATTAGGAACTTTATTTAGCTATTTTGTATATAAAAAATAAGTATAGTTTTGTTATACAAAAATGGAAATAGTTTCCTCTTTTAGCATTTATTCCTTGGTTTGATTAATAATTACTTTATGGTTTATTTCTTTTAAAGGAGTTGTTAGGCATTACTTAAAACAAATGAAAATCCAAATCACCATTTAAGTTAACAACATATGCTATATTTTATTTGTTAGTATTTGAATAAACATAATTAACAAATGACATGCCATGCTCATGAAATTGTTTAGTTGGGTTACAACTAATGCAACACCTAGGGTTGGCTCCTACAAATGTCACTCAACATTGCATGGGGTTAAAACAAAAAATTTTGTAGTTGTGATTTTTGGTGTGTGGATTTTTGGATTGTTACAGTCCTACCCCCTTAACAGAATCTCGTCCCTGAGATTAAAGCATAACGTACTCTTCGAAGAGATAAGGATAGTGTAGCCGGAGGTCAGACTCTTTCTCCCATGTTGCTTCTCTCTCTATGTGATTGCTCCATTGGATCTTGCACATAGGAATAGTCTTGCTTCGGGTCTCTTTGGTATCTCTGCCCAGAATTCTGATAGGATGTTCTTTATACTCAAGAGTATCATGAATGTCAAGTGTATCAGTTGGAACTACTTCATCGGGCTCTCTCAAACACTTGCATAGCTATGAGACATGGAATATGGGATGTACACCCGCCAATTCCTTAGGTAGCTCAAGTTTGTACGCGAGTTTTCCAATCCTTTTGCAGATCTTGTATGGCCCAACAAATCTAGGGGCTAGCTTTCTTTTCACATGGAATCTAATAGTTCCACGTAGCGGGGATATCTTGAGATAGACAAAATCTCCCACATTGAACTCAAGTTCTCTTCTTCTTTTGTCAGCATAGCTCTTGTATCGACTTTGGGCAATTCTCAAATTCTCCTTCACTTGAGCAACTCCTTCGGCATCTTGAATCTTAGCGGAGTCAAAGAACGATCTTTCTCCTGGTTGGGACCACATCAAAGGTGTCTTGCAAGGTCCGCCATACAGAGCTTCAAATGGCGACATCTTGATACTGGCTTGGTAGCTGTTGTTGTAAGAGAACTCTGCATAGGGTAGGCATTTCTCCCAATCAGAGCCATAATTCAGTACACTAGCGCGAAGCATGTCTTCTAAGATCTGATTTACTCGTTCTGTCTGTCCATCTGTCTGTGGGTGATAAGCGGTACTGAAATCAAGTTTGGTTCCAATTCCCAAAATTGGGACACAAACTGAGGACCATGATCAGATACAATACTAGAGGCAGCTCCATGCAGTCTGAGAATATGCGCAACATATAGATCTGCTAATTTTTCGGCATCGGTCTTGGTCTTAACTAGTACAAAGTGAGCAATCTTGGTCAAACGATCAACAATCACCCAGATGGAATCATTGCCTTTCTATGAACGGGGCAATCCAACTATGAAATCCATGGATATTCTCTCCCATTTCCACTCGGGAACGTCAAGAGGCTTTAGCAATCCTGCGGGCCTTTGATGTTCAGCCTTGACTCTATTACAGGTGTCACATCATGCCACATGTCCCGCAATGTCTGTCTTCATGCCTTTCCACCAAAAGTGTTTCTTCAAGTCTTGATACATCTTTGAATTTCTAGGGTGGATACAGTACTTAGAATTATGTGCCTCAGATAGAATTTCCTCTCATAGTGCTGGATCGGAAGGAACACAAATTCTATCCTTGAACCAGATGGTTCCTTGTTCATCTTCATGGTGGTTGGTCTTGTAGCCTAGTTTCATCCGACCATAGAGATATTCGATCTCTTTGTAGCTTTTCTGAGCTTGATGGATGCGATCAGTGAGATCATACTATATGCGGAGCTCATTTAACGAGCCATGCGGTAGTATCTCAAGTTGGAAATCATCAATCTCTTCCTTGAGCTCCGGTGGTATGGATTTAGTGATCAAGGTGTGACAGTAACTCTTGCGACTGAGAGCATCTGCGACTACATTAGCTTTTCCCGGATGATAGTGAATTTCTAGGTCATAATCTTTGATCAACTCTAGCCATCGGCATTGCCTCATATTTAGATCTTCCTGAGTGAAAAAGTACTTCAAGCTCTTGTGATCCGTATAGATATCACACTTGTTGCCTATCAAGTAGTGTCTCTAGATCTTTAAGGCATGCACAACTACTGCTAACTCAAGATCATGAGTAGGGTAACGATTCTCGTGTTCTTTCAACTGTCGAGAAGCATAAGTTATCACTCTTCCACCTTGCATCAATACACAACCAAGTCCTTGACGGGATGCATCACAATAGACCACAAAATCTTTGCGGATATCAGGCAATGCTAGCACAGGAGTTGTGGTAAGCTTCTATTTCAATTCCTAGAAGCTTCGTTCGCACTTGGGCGTCCATTCAAACTCCTTAGTCTTCTTCAGAAGGTTGGTCATCGGATGGGCTATCTTAGAGAAGTTTTCGATGAATCGGCGATAATATCCAGCCAATCCCAAGAAACTTCTGACTTCGGTCACATTACGGGGTTGATCCCACTCTTTCACAGCTTCAATCTTGGTCGAGTCAACTGCGACACCTTCGGCTGATAGTACATGGCCTAGGAAGGCAACTTCCTATAGCAAAAATTCGCACTTGCTAAACTTTGCGTAGAGCTGATGTTGGGCTAGTTTCTCAAGCACAGTTCTCAGATGGTGTTCATGTTCTTTGGCGGTGGGTGAATAAACAAGGATGTCATCAATGAATACTACCACAAACGTATCTAGTTCATCCATGAAAACCTTATTCATCATGTTCATGAAGTATGCTAGAGCATTCGTGAGTCCAAAGGATACCACAGTGAACTCAAACTGCCCATACCTAGTCACAAAAGCTGTCTTCGGGATGTCACTCTCTCAAATCTTCATCTAATGATAGCCAGATCTGAGATCAATCTTGGAGAAATACTTGGCACCTCGAAGCTGATCAAGCAGATCATCGATTCTTGGCAGAGGGTACTTGTTCTTGATGGTGACTGCATTCAAGTTCTGGTAGTCAATGCACATTCTCATTGAGCCATCCTTCTTCTTAACAAATAGAATGGGGGATCCCTAGGGTGAAGCACTGGGTCTGATATATCCCTTCGAGATGAGCTCATCAAGCTGTTTCTTGAGCTCGACCAGTTCATCAACTGACATGTGATAGGGTCTCTTGGCAATAGGTCCTGTTCCCGGCAAAAGATCAATAATGAACTCTACATCACGGTCTGGTGGCATACCTGGTAATTCTTTAGGGAATACATCGGGATAGTCTCTAACCACAGGCACATCATGAATTGTCTTCTCCTCCTTTTGTGATTCTGAACTGGCTTTAAGGGCACATAGGATAGAGGTGGACTTTCTGGACTGGGGTTCACATCTAATAACTTGGCCTGATGGGTGGGTCACTTGGACGTATCTAGGTGAACATGATATAATACCTCGGTGAATGGTTAGCCAATCCATGCCTAAGATGACATCTAGGTTCGTGGAAGGTAACAGGGTTAGGTCGGCTTTAAAGGTAAGACCCTCAATGGCAAGACTCACTCCCTTACAGATGTGGGTGCACTCTAGGTCTCCTAAAGGTGAGCTGGTGATGATAGGCTTTCCATGTGGGGTTACAGGCAGGTCATGCTCTCATGCAAACTTGGATGATATGTAAGAACAAGTTGCTCCAGAGTCAAATAGAACTGATGCAGTATTGCCATTAACTAAAAACATACCGTATACAACGTCAGGGGCAGCCTATGCTTCCTTGGCGTCCAGATGGTTGAGACGTCCACAGGTAGCAGATCCTTTGAACTGAGACTTCTGAGTGGCTGAGTTCTGAGGGCACTCAGCGGCTTTGTGACCTGGTTGACCACAAGCGAAGCAGGTGAAAGGCGTACCGCCTGTAGGGGTTGGCGTGGGTGCCTTCCAGTTTCTAGTGCTTGGCGCAGGGCGGTTCTGTGCTGGGCATTCATTCGCTGAGCGGGGACGGTTGAAGCGGTCCTGAGTGTTGCGGTCCTGAGCATAATGGTCCCGGGTGTAACGATCCTGAGCAGGGCGGGAGTATTTAGCGGTGTAGCTGTAACATCCCTGATGTTATAAAGTACTTAAAAGGTGATCATGTCATCATTATGTATAATCATCATGTATCAACTCATGAATGCATTTCATGTTTAATTTATAGCATGTAAATGTTGTTATGAAGTGTGTTATATGTTACATGAAATAATAGTGATTAAGAAACTTTGTGAATTTTAATGTGGGAATCTATTAAACAATTCAAATTCTTCCTTAGTAAAAGTTTAATAATTTTTGTTGCAATGCTTGGTGTGAATATTGTTTTTTTGATATGTGTTGACCTGTATGGATGAATCAATTTCAAAACATTTGTGTTTAATTGGATTTCCGAAAACCCGAATTTTCAGCATTTAAGTTTACCCTGGAAAACCCATTTCAAAATCTAAGTACATTTTTGGGTGGAGCCTAAAAGCAAAAGTGTAGAGCTTGTCGAGTTGTAAAATGTTTGTTTTTGGAGTTTTCAAAGTTGTTTTATAAAATTTAAAGTAATTTGAAAAGGCGTGATTCTTTAAATATTCCCTTTTTAATTCAAACTTGCATTTCAAAATGTAGACCGAATTAGGGAATGGTTATAAAAGCAAAGTTGTAGAACTTTAAATTTTGAGCAACTTTTATTTTTGGAGATTTTTGAGTTGTTATGAAAATTTGGGAGTAATTTGGGAAATTTGGCGAGTGGCAGTTCTGTAATATCGGTGAACAGTACCCGCGGAAGCCAACTCGCCGACGGCGAGCTTCGATCGTCTTCCGGTCGTCGTCGTGGCTGCCTTTGGCTCCGTGCTGGCTTGGAGAAGCTGCTATGTGTCGTCTTTGTGTCCTTGGCCGCGTTATAAAGCCAGTCATCGTCGCCGTTCTCCTCCTTTCAACTCCTCTGTTTTTTTTCCCGCCGCCGGCCGAGCTTTCTTTGCCGGTGAAATTCATCGCCGATGATCAACCATCACCCAATAGCTCGCTCACCCAGCTTCGCTTGCTCATTGCGATGCTCCCTCACCCTTATATGCTACTGCTTCCGGCTAAATTGCCCGAGCGTTTGATTTTCGTCGCGGCCGAGCTGCCATGGCCGCCGAGCTCCACCTCTCCGTGGCCAGAGCGCTCTGGTGCCTATCTCCTCCTTCCGAGTATGGTTCTGAGCTCTCCGTGATGCCGTGTTGCTCGTTAACTTATTCGTTTTACCTCTACTGCACCGAGCACGCGGGAACGACATCGCCGCCGTTCACGCCGCGGCCATCCGTCATGGTCGCCGAGCTCGCCTCCGCCGTGGCCGACCTACTCCGGCTGCTCTCACTCATTTCTCTCTCTTGTTTTGCGCTTACCTCTATGCCGTGATGCTCACAAGCAAACCGGTTGCTCGTCTTGTCCACAGGACACGTCGGAACGCAGCATCGCCGCCGTGTTCCTTGCGCCGTTCGTCACTGGGAGGAAGGCGATGATGTACTGTAGCAATGCTAAATGAAAAGTTCGTGATTATTTTAAATAGTGTTGTGATTTGTTATTTTTGTGTAGAATTAAATAGAGCTTTAAATATTATGAAAATTTTTGTGTGACCTCTCTAAGATGTAAACTATTTAGGAAAAATATGGAACCATGAAAATCAATAGTTTTTGGATGCTTAAAAATTAGTCCTTTTAATTAAGAAATGCTTGCTGTGTAATTTTTATAGGCCAAAATAAATATCCAGTGACCATGAAACTTTTATTGTATTTGTTTATTTTTAAAGCCTACCTCCACAAAAAGGTTGGGATTAATTTGATGATGTTTAATTATACTCTTATTTATATGCCTTAATTATTAGTTAATAATTGTCAAAATGATAAACATAGATCATAAGATGTCCTGATTGATTTTTGGAGTTGATTATAGATCATGAAACACCCCATCCCTGCTGTGTCATGGCCAAGTAATTACCTTCTTGATATGTTTAGGTTCGCCCTTTAGTTAATAATTCTAAATGACTTAGTTAAGAGTTTCGTTAGTAAATGCATGTTAATAAACTTGATTGCTTCTTAGATGCAACCTCTTGGGTAAAAAGTAAAAGTTATACATTTCCTTGTATATTGTTTATACATGTCTTTTCATGATGAGGCTTTAGTTGGTAAGCATGTATAATAAGTGAACCTTTGACTTGTTAGAAGAACGACTAAAAATGCTTTATGATAATTATTTGTAACTGTACCGCGAAGGAAAGTTGTATTCAAGTTGTTAATTTTGCATCCATCATCGAGCATCATATTTCGTATTTCGCATCATGTTACACATGGCATTGTTACTACGTGTAGTGAACGAAGGTGAACACGTGGTAGTTAATCAAGTCGTGGAGGAAGTTAATCCGTCTGCTGAGGTCGGATCGAATACTTGTGGAACGTCGCAGGAACCGGACTTTTCCGTCAACAAAGGCAAGCCCCGAATGCATTTAAACCCTACCTTGTGTTTTACAAATTGATTTCGCTTTTACTTTCATATACTGCATTAAGTGATTAGGAGTTATGTGAAAACCTAATTGATGCATGACCAACCTTGTTTTCCTTATCTACCTTGTTAACCGTTTTAATTCATATATGGCTAGTTATGCTTAGTCATGCTTAGATAAATAAAGGTCGGGTGATTACCTGTCACCTGCGAGTTTTAAATGGAACTTTGGTTACTTATGTTATCATGTGATATGGGAATGTGGAGTAATAAATCTAGACCAGGCGGACTCGGTGTGTGTGAGCCACACGACCTGGTAATGTCTTGTGAGCGGGTTCTTTCCGCCTGTGTCGGTTAAGGTCCGTACCGTTGTTGAACTGTGTGCGGTGAGACTTTGTAGTACTAACCACATACTCCGGTAAGCCTTAACTTGGCTATTCTATTACGAGAATGGCTACTCGCGCACTGGGAGTGGAGAGATGGCGGGAATAGCGTGTACCCACGTGGCAATGGGCTGGATTGGTGGAGTACTGTATTCTCGGGTGGCGTGGACCCGTTCTTGTTTAGAGGATCCGAGGGTAGGTTGGTATATGTAGGTCGGGGACCTGCATATGTCGTGTGGTCTAGAATTCCTAGCTGGGTTTATAATCGGTTCGAATCGTCGTTGCTCCTCGGTTATGGAGACTCACTTCTCTGTTCATCATCGTAGTTTAATAACTGAAATTTGAGAAGGTGTTGGATATGAAGTTTCATGATCTCAATACGGATCATGTTAGCTTTGTATATGATCTTATGAAGTTTTAAATGTTGACATAAAGAATTTCGTTAAAGAGCTTTTATGCAAAAGAACTTTGATCATTGCTAAAGCCATACCTTGAATCCCTGAGCCTGCATTCCTGAGTTCTATCAATTATTTTTATTTCGGTTAAGTCTTGTTGAGTACTTTTGTACTCAGGGTTCGTTGACCCTTGTTGCAGGTGAGCCTCATGAGTAGGTCTGTTTTGGGCCGTGTTGCATGATGGTTGTTCGATCCGATGATGATAAGTAAATTTGTGGCCCTTGGGCAGGGCAGTTTAATTGCGTGTTTTGTATTATGTTATAATGCCACTCCACTGCTACCGTTTGTATTATTAATCGAACTTAGTTTGAAAGGTTTGAAATAAATGTTTTGTAAACTAAGTTATTGTAAGACTTCCGCTATTTTACTCTGATGTAGATATTTGAATAAATGTTGTAATACTGCAATGACTCTGTAATGGGATCCTGCTCGAAAAACGTGGATGATTCAGGGTTCCACGGGGACACTCGACAGTCTTCTTAAGTTACTAGGAACATATGCATAGTCATCAGAGGTCGTTGGACAGTGATAGGTGCATGTGGGTCCTATAATTTACGAGGTTCTGCCATAGTAGCCTTCACTACCCCTACATTATCCAGGGTTGTCATCCCTGTTGCGGCGAGAGCGTTCCCTAGATGGTGCATCTCTATGGAACCTCTTGCGATCACAGCCATGGAAGGACTCCTCAGGCTTACGCTTCCTCTCCCTATACTCTTCTCTAGCTTCAGCATAGTCCTTCTCAATCTAGATGCAGCGATCCACCAGAGCACACAATGTGTTACTCTCAATACCACCAAACTTTAGCTTGATGTGCGGGTTAAGTCCTTTGCGGTAATAGTATAGCTTCTCCTTCTTAGAGTTCACAACATAGGAAGGTGCATAGCGTAGAAGGTTGGTGAAACGAGTAGTGTACTCAGTCACCCTGTCCTTTCCCATCTTGATGTTGCGGAACTCCTCAGCTTTGGCCTCCATGATACCCCTGGGAATGTGATACTCAGTGAATGCTTCGGTGAACTCATCCCACGAGATGTTGGCAGGGTCCTCATGGGAATCACTGAAACTATCCCACCAAGTGCATGCTGCACCTATGAGCTGGTGTGTGGCAGCTCCAACACACTCATCGTCAGTGAAATTAGTAAGGTCAAGCTTTTTCTCCATCTCCTTGAGCTAGTCATCGACCACAAGCGGTCAGGGTCGGTGCCATCATAGGTAGGTGGCCTTAGCTTCAGAAATCCTTCCAACTTCCTTTGGAAGTCATTCGGCTGTCCTCCCTGGTGACGATTTGCTCCGTTAACAAGAGCTGCAAGAAGTTGAGTCTGTTGTGCCATCACTTCTGCCAGGTTCGGTGGTGGTGGTGGCGGAATGTTCTCCTCAGGTGGCAGGGTATTCTCTAGGTTGAAGGGTATTCCTCCACGTCCATGGCCACAGCCACGGCCATGGTTGTTGCCACCACGCCCCCCATTTGGTTCAACTAGTTCAGGGGTGGGCGCACGTCCATGGTTCATTAGGCGATTAGATCAGCGGTTTGGCATCTGCAACACGGATCATAGGAATTTTAGTGATTGTGCCATAAATGCTTATAATTTAGTATGATTACATGATTTTGACGATTTAAAGAAAAACACTTATACTATCCAACACTCATTACAAAGAAGCAATAAGATCCATAAAATGCAATAAGATCCAAAACATTCATTACATGGGTTTTATTACATAGCATCATCTCCAGTAGCTACACTTGAAGACTTGTGAGAATCGTACTATGCATTAGTGTCTCATATTACATCTCATAAGGGGTACATCATGGGGTACAACTTATGGAAGACACTGACATGACTCATGACCACGCAGGGTCATTTACTCTAACTCGTATACTGCAGCTGGGATACGACTGTTCTCGGTCTTGATCTCCTCGTCTGACTTGTGAAGTCAGGACACGTACTTCAAGGCCTCGGTGAGCTCCTTAGTAGGCTTGGCTCCAGGTAGGGTAGGGCAGGCGTCTAGGTTGAGGCATGTCGGAGCTAACTCAAACTCCTCTATCCTAGGCTTTGTCTTGCTACGAATATCCTTGGGTAGCTGATCCCACATACCCTTCATCTCCCTGAGGCGCTTCCTATCAGACTTTTGCCACGCCTGCCATGTCCTCTCACACTTGTCCTATAGGTACTCGTTCTACCTGAGTGCCTCGATCAGGTGACCTTGGTTGTGAACAGCCTTCTTCCTGAACTCCTCTAGCTCCTGGGTCATGGTCTTGTTCCGAGATTGGATTTTTAGCATATCAATCCCCTTGGACCTCTCTCTGTCTCCCCTGCGGTTGAACTCAGCCTTCTTGTTGTCCAACTCTCTCTGCAACTCCAAGACCTTGCTGTCGAGGTAGCAGTTCCTGTTGCCTAGGTCGGCTGCTTTGTCCTATAAGTCAGCGACCTTGGCTCTGTGGACTTCTTCACAATGGTTGAGCTCGTCCTGTAGCTTGGCAACTGTCTCAAGTAGACTAGCTCGCTCCTGTGCTCCCTACGAGTCTCGCTCCTGGTACTCCCACAGAAGGGCCTGGTCCTGTCATCTCCTCAGCTCTAGCTGGGTCACGTACCTATCCTACTCCAGTAGGTGGATAGCTGAGACACGAAGGCATCTATCCTCCTCGGCAAAGATAACTCTACTGACTGTGAAGCTCTGCTCACTAGGGGTAAGGCTGAGGTCGAGGGCCTGGGGAAGTAGACAGAACTCTATCGTCTTTAGGTGCTCGTAATGGTCCCTCATCACTCTGCGAAGTGCCTTGTGTGAGATAGCTTGTAGTCCCTCCTCGACTGTGTCCTCTATAGTCAACTCGGTGAAAGCTAGGACAGAAGGTAAGGTAGTGCTAGCTAGGAACTCAACTGAGGTGACAATCGGTCCTTCAATTCCTCCTTCCTGAGCTAGCTTCCCAGTGTAGGTGACCTTGACAAGCTCGTCGGGGACTCCTAACATGACGAGAACTCAGCAAAGGGTCTATGCAAAACCCCCGAGCTCACGTAGGTCAAAGGTAAGCTTGGCGTGGTCCAGAGGTAGCGGTCCTAGAGGCGGCCAATCGATGTTCATTGCCATCTGCATGTTTTAAGGAACAGGAGTTAGTAGGTCAATAATAGATAAGCCTTGCATAAAAGTAAATGCAGGGTCGGTATATAACCGAAAGAAGGGCTGTTCACGTCCTATTCCTTCGTCCATTTCTAAGGGTTTCATAATGGTCAAGTATGGCTCTAATACCAACTGAAGCGCCCTTGATTTCCGCGAAGGGAAATCCACATAGTCGAAGTGTAATAAGACCGTTGTAGATCATATTATCCAAATTCCAGTCAAATATCACATCCATACAACGATAATATCAGAGAACAAATAGTGTGGAAGTACATAAATTATTACATCACCGCATTGGCGGAATCAAAAGTAGCATTCATTCAGAACAGCTTGAAGATAAGATCGTCAAACTCGAGCGTAGGCACGAACCCCTCAATCGTCAAACTCCTCGGTGCTAAACTCCTCAGTGGAACCTGTGTGCCAAAATTTATCAATACGGTTTGTACTGGCCACTCCCACCCTATGAGCATTGCTTTGTGGAAATTGGATGCAAGTTGGATATAATCAAAAGGAACCTATAAGGCTGGGGTTTCCTAAGCAATAGCATATCGAGTATATAATAATAGTTGGTCAAGTTTCAACTCCATTCCCACACACATTCCACCCCATTCCCTTTCCAGAGCTAGGTTTCGATCCTAGGATTGATATACCACCATCCACACCATCACCATACCATCTCTCAGTCGACAGGCCAACTCCCTCTCGGCACTGTCTCAAGGCCCGTAGCCCCTGGCTACGACCAACACTCTCTCACGGGGGAAGAAGAGAAGGACTCATCTCGCTATCTAGTTTAAGCGAAACCTAGGAAAGGTCCATAGCCGACAAGTCGGCACATGTATCGATCGATCAACCATACACTCTGCAGAGGTTTTACATAACCACAAGATCTGCCTTCCTTGCTGACCGTCGTCAACTAGGTTGATTCCGGCCGCTTGCTAGCCTAGGATAATGCCACTCTACCATTCAGTCCTAGTACACCCCAAGTCTAGTCTGGGGTGGCTAAAACTGTGAGTCATGAGCTGGGTCCACAAGGTCTCCATGAAGTCTTGGAAGGGTGTGGGGGAAATCCTTCACGCCCCGTACCTCCTTACACTATTCGCTATCAACCTAGCAGTAGTGGCAATATCCTACCAAGTAGTCCGGTCGTCCCACACCATATAGGGCGAGTGGTACGTAAGGCTTCCCGGTGAGTCTGAGTACTAGTAAGTCCTTAGGGATGACCAAGCCAGAATGTCTTCATCAGGGTTTCCATTTATCGTGCCACCACAACACCTCCATCCCGGGCTCCTCCCATCATAGGTTCATACCCAGGACCACCTCGTATACCATTTACCCACCATAGGTATCCATTCTAGGGGTGCCTAGGTAGCACCCCATGGCAAGACTTGCCCCAGGCTTGTCATATACTCCAACTTGGTCGACACAACCCTCACCCTCCACATACCCAAGTCACACACGCAGCACTCTCCCCATAGTCCAGATAACACCACGCATTAATGTAGTATAAGCGTAGAAGTACAAGTAATGAAATATAGCAGTAAGCGTGTGTCTAGCCTAATAGCAGGGTATGTAGGGGTAAGGTTGCATCAAGGTAGAGGCCATCAAGAAAGCATACTACCATGCAAGTCCTATCATAGTATGATTATAACAGTAAAGTAAAGCAATAGCAGTTCTATATTAGCCATGCGTAATAGTTGCTATGAGATTGGTTGGGATGTGGCACCTTCAGTGTAGTCGTCTCCGTTCTCCTCACGGTACTCACGATCCTCGTCTGTCTGGTTCTCCTTCGAGTCTACAACGATCATATTATAGTCGTGTTAGTGACATCTATAAAATAGTACAAAGAAGCAATGAAAATTCAAAAGAGCCAAATGCACTCAAACATGGGTTCATTGCGTAAAGCTCGATTTTAGATGAATTTTGGTCCTAGTTTCATATTTTTCTGAGGTCGTATGAATTAGTTATGAATTTCTGAAGTTTAAATCATTTCTGAAAATGGAAAAGGCTGAATTAATCCTAGGCTGACACGTGTCATGCTATGACTAGTCCACGTGGCATGCTGACGTCAGCATGACATCAGCATGACATCATCATTTCGGCTCCAAGCTGACAAGTGGGGTCCTGCTGACGTCATCTTGACGTTAGCATGCCATCATCAACGTCATCAGTTTCGACAGGTGGGACTAGGGGCTCTTGAGTCACTGATATGT
This sequence comes from Miscanthus floridulus, assembly GCF_019320115.1. Lineage (NCBI taxonomy): Eukaryota > Viridiplantae > Streptophyta > Magnoliopsida > Poales > Poaceae > Miscanthus > Miscanthus floridulus. The sequence continues at coordinate 24,362 of NW_027096817.1, read as the reverse complement.
GGGTCCGGCCAAAGTCAACATCAAGTCAATGGGTGAGTCAACGGTCAACGGATCAGGGTCACTGATGTGTGGGGCCAGTGCTGCTGACGTTAGCAGCTGACGTCATTGTGACATCAGCATGACGTCACCTTGGCTGTGTTGATACTGATAGGTGGGACCCGCGTGATGTCGTCATGATGTCAGCTTGATGTCACTCACTGACGAGTGGGTCCGGAGTCTCTGTGCCACTGACATGTGGGGCCAGGTCAACCATCAATGTTGACCGGTCAACGGTCAACACGGACCGGGTTCGAACTGGGTCAGTTGGGCCTGGACTGGGCTGGATTTGTGCCAGGCTCAGCCCGCCATGTGGCATGCTGTGACGCAGCCACGTCACGACCTTGGGCCTCCGCTGGGCTTCGTCCACAGCTCGGCCCACATCACGTGGCTCATGGTGAACTGGTGTTCACGGTACATGGACTGTAGGCTAGGTCCTCGATGGACCGAGTCCACCCTTCCTTCCTTCGGCATGGCCTACGTGCACCGGGTGTAGGCATGTGTGGCTGGCGAGGAAGGATTCCTCTGCTTCCCTCCCGACGTGTTCCCACCGGTGGTGTGCTCACCGGTGAGTCTTCCATAGTGGCGATGGTGTCTAATTGAGGTGGGAAAAAGCTTTGCCAGGCCCCGGCGAGGAGGTGGTAGGGTCAAGGTGGCAGCCAGGGCTTCCCAGGCATTGGCCACGGTGGTCGGCGGCTCGGCGGTGCTTGCCGGTGGTAAGGTCGCGCATGTAGGCTCCCTGGTGGCTCGGCTGGGCGGATAAGGGCTTATGCGAATCCATGGGGGCATGGCGAGGGCGTCTAGGGACTCAAGGTAGGGCTTTGGGTCCCCATGTGGCTGGTAGGGGCTCCACGGCGTCCACGGCGGCATGGTGGCGACGGCAAGGCACGCAGGAGCACTATGGGGCACTGGTGGGGTGGTCTCGGCGTGGTCGTGGATGTGCACATGAGTGTGTGTGTACCCAGAGGCCGAAGACAGCCTTGGCCTATGCGCTCCCGGTGTGGAGTGCCATGGCCGGAGCAGCATGGTCTTGCGGCGAGCAAGGAAGGACCGGGCTCACCGTTGGTGTCGTGGGAGATAGGGTGGTGATGCAGTGGCGGTTCAAGGCTGTGTAGCTCTGGAAGCAGTGCAGCGCTGCTATAGCCAATCGTGGCATCATCTCCTGCTCCGGCGGCTTCGGTGGTGCTCCGATGGCGCCTCCTCCTCCCTCCTCCCTCCCCCTTCCGTCTTCCCCTCCCTTCTCTGGCTTGGTGTGAAGTGATTTGCCACAAGGTGGCGGCGGGGCGATGGGAACGCGCTAGGGCTCTCGGGGCCGGGGCTTTTATAGCCGAGCTCCAAGCTCCAATGGCGGACGGCGCGAACGGCAGACGATGCGCCAATTGCATCAGACAGCATCGCGGGCGCGGGTGGTTAGCGTAAGGGTTGCGTGGGCGCGGCACCAAGGGGACAGGGCCAGGAGATTCACGTGACCCCCTAGCCTGCACCTACCACACCGGTCGGGGCTTGGTCGGAGGAGTGTTCAGCGTGGGGAGGAAGACGACACTGTGGCTGGGGGGTGGCTGATGTGTGGGGCCCATGTGGCAGCGGCTACAGGCGAGGTGAAAGGGGTGTGCGGGCGTGAGCGGCGTGCGGGCTGGCTATGTGGGCCGCGTGCGATCAGGCCAGGCCTACTTGCAGCCACGCATGGGCTAGCAGAGGGGGAGAAGTGGAGGGCTGGGCTGGTAGTTTGGTCGCGCGGGTTGGGCCGACCTGCGCGTGAAGCTGGGCTGTGAGGCTTTTTCTTCTTTTCTTTTTCTGTTTTGTTTTTCTTCTTCTTTGTTTGAATTCAAATTTGATTTGGAGTTGGAATTCAAATCTGGTGTACCTCATCCATTGGATTATTAGATGTGTGGTTCATAACACTCTTATACATATTAGGAACTTTATTTAGCTATTTTGTATAACAAAAATAAGTATAGTTTTGTTATACAAAAATGAAAATAGTTTCCTCTTTTAGCATTTATTCCTTGGTTTGATTAATAATTACTTTATGGTTTATTTCTTTTAAAGGAGTTGTTAGGCATTACTTAAAACAAATGAAAATCCAAATCACCATTTGAGTTAACAACATATGCTATATTTTATTTGTTAGTATTTGAATAAACATAATTAACAAATGACATGCCATGCTCATGAAATTGATTAGTTGGGTTACAACTAATGCAACACCTAGGGTTGGCTCCTACAGTTGTCACTCAACATTGCATGGGGTTAAAACAAAAAATTTTGTAGTTGTGATTTTTGGTGTGTGGATTTTTGGGTTGTTACAACAATTTGCTAAAAGAAGAGTACACAAAGCTTAAGGTTAATCATGATAATCTTGTTGTTTCTCATGAGCTATTATCTAATGAGACACATGATGCTACTAACCATGTTGTTAAGATTGATATAGCTACATCATGTGTTGATTTGATTGTTGAGAGTATTGAGCAATGTTCTAGTAGCAAAGGCAAGAAGGTGGTTGAGGTCGACAACTATGATGAGTATGTCAAGCTCAAGAATGAGAATGAAAAGCACAAGAAAGATCTTGAAAAGCTCTCAACCACCAACACAATTGTGATAGAGAATCTTGACCATGATTGTGACATAGCTCTTGAGAATGAGAAGCTTAAAGAAGAGAACAAGAGACTCAAGATGGAGAAAAATCATGATGAACTTAGAGAGGAGAACAAGAAGCTCAAGTTGGAGAAAGAACATCTTAAGACAGGCTTGAGCAAGTTCACAAGAGGCCAATATCTCCAAAGTGAGCTACTCATGAACACCATCATGAAGATGGATAGAAGTGGTATTGGGTATTTGGCAAATCAAGAGAAGAAGGCTCAAGCTCAACATCAATAACAACACAAATCAAAGCCTAAGCCAAAGAGATGTTTTGAGTGTGGACAAGAATGTCACTTTGCCCATGAGTGTCAAGCTCCACCACCACAACCCTTGCCCAAGCATGCTAGACCCTTTGCGTTCAGTGCTCATTACATGCTTAGAAAGGATTCTAGTGGAAAAATGAAAGTCATGTTCTTAGGTCCACCCAACAAGAATAGGCCTAAGAAAATTTGGGTTGCAAAGTCACTTGTTGAGAAAGTCGAGGGCCCTCATCAAGTTTTCCTTGTGTTGGCTTCACATGCCAAACCCTCAATAAGGTGCCGCACAACCAACACAAGAAGAGGATCACACAAGCCACGAGCAATTCACTAGAGTACCTTTTGGCGCTCCGCCGAGGAAAGGTCAAGAACCCCTCACAATCACCACAATCGGAGCCGGAGACAACCACCACCCTCCGCTCAACGATCCTCGCTGCTCCAAGCCGTCTAGGTGGCGGCAACCACCAAGAGTAACAAGTGAAATCTATAGCGAAACACGAACACCAAGTGCCTCTAGATGCAATCACTCAAGCAATGCACTTGGATTCACTCCCAATCTCACTATGATGATGAAACAATGATGGAGATGAGTGGAAGGACTTTGGCTAGGCTCACAAGGTTGCTATGTCAATGAAAATAGCCAAAGATATGAGCCATAGTCGGCCATGGGGCTTAAATAGAAGCCCCATGAAATAGAGCCATTATGCCCCTTTACTGGGCACAACACGGGACGACCGGACGCTCCGGTCGAACTGACCGGACGCCACGTGTCACTAGCTTCAAACGCTGTTCGTCAGATGTCAATGGCTATGAGGCTAACCGGACGCTCCAACAAAACTGACCGGACGCTGGAGCCTCAGCATCCGGTCGAGTACAGTAAGGGTCAAAAACCAGTTTTCCTTGACCGGACATAGCCCAGCGTCCGGTGGTAAACCCTAGCTACTGTACCGCCAGTCAGCGCGACCGGACACAGACAGTCAGCGTCCGGTGCTTTTGGATCCAGCGTCCGGTCACATGACTGATGCTGGCATCTCCTCCGTTCTCTTCACCCTTGCTCAAGTGTGCTAACCACCAAGTGTATCACCTTGTGCACATGTGTTAGCATATTTTCACAAACATTTTTAAGGGTGTTAGCACTCCACTAGATCCTAAATGCATATGCAATGAGTTAGAGCATCTAGTGGCACTTTGATAACCGCATTCCAATACGAGTTTCACCCCTCTTAATAGTACGGCTATCAAACCTAAATGTGATCACACTCTCTAAGTGTCTTGATCACCAAAACAAAATAGCTCCTACAAATTATACCTTTGCCTTGAGCTTTTTGTTTTTCTCTTTCTTCTTTTCAAGTTTAAGTCCTTGATCACCGCCATGCCATCACTATTGTCATGTTATGATCTTCATTAGCTTCTCCACTTGAAGTGTGATACCTATCTCATGATCACTTGATAAACTAGGTTAGCACTTAGGGTTTCATCAATTCACCAAAACCAAACTAGAGCTTTCAATCTCCCCCTTTTTGGTAATTGATGACAACCCTTGTACAAAGATATGAATTAAAATTCAATTGAATCCATGTTGCTTGCCCAAGCATATTTACCAATTGTAAAAGGATATGGATAAGTTTCATGAACCCCAAATGGTAGCAATTGCTCCCCCTACATATGTGCTAAGAGTTTGGATTATAGCTTGCACATACGCTTAGATAGGAAATATAGGAGTCAATGTCTACCAAATGATGCTAAGGTATAAGAGATGGACCTTTGAAGCATGATACCAATCGGAGTGCACCATTTATACCGTCCTTAGCACCATGGTTAGCTTAATATCACTTGGAAACATACTTTGAAAGATACCACTTGTAAAGACTTACTTGGAAATGAAAATTATCTAGTGATTTCATTTCATCATTCAATCAAACAACTAACATTCACCACACAAGCATGGATGTGTAAATAATACTTGTGCCATGCAAGCAAACATATGAAATGCACCATACAAGTTCATGAGCTTGCTCCCCCTACTTCTGTGCTCAAAATTTTAGTTGATCCCTTTCCTTTTTCATATCTCTCCCCCTATGTCATATGTCAAGATATCTATGTTTCTTTCCCTTTTTCACTATCTTTGTTTCTCTCCTCCATATCTTTGTTTCTCTCCCCCTTTGTCATCAATGACCACAAAGGTTCTAAATGTAGATAGTATTACTTGTAGGGTCAAGATTATCAATGTCAATCAATGGGGTGAGGATCATTTTCCCAAATTTGGTCCAATCTAGATTGTTTGCCAAAGATATTTAACTCGGTTTGATCCAAGGACAAGCTTATTCACACCTCCAAATAAGGGTTATCTTGTACCATGTTGAGTTAAACACTTATAGCTCATTTTCTAGATTAAACACTAGGTTTACAAGCCCATAAATATGTCATACGCCATCACTAGATCAAATCAAGCATAGAAGCAATAGTGATACCATATGGACATCTAAATCATTTGATTTTCATGAATGAGCCTAAGAAAGTAGAACCACTAGAAAGGTCCTAATAAGATTGAAGATATGACTAGGTGCACTAATCATGTCCTTAGCAAGAATGTATGTCATGCCAATCATCTTTTACCTTGGATTGCTCGAAGGAGGGGCATGTCATATGAATGGGGGTGCATCAACACATATTTGAGAAATCCAATATGTTCAACTCATTCCTTAGCTTGCAAAACCTTTTCTCATCCAATGGCTTGGTGAATATGTCGGCAAGTTGATCTTCGGTGCCTACACTCTCAATGCAAATGTCCCCTTTTTGTTGGTGATCTCTTATGAAATGGTGGTGGACATCAATGTGCTTTGTTCTTGCATGTTGCACCGGATTGTTGGTTAGCTTGATTGCACTCTCATTGTCACATAGCAATGGCACTTTCTTGAACTTGATTCCAAAGTCACTCAAAGTGGCCTTCATCCAAAGTACTTGTGCACAACAACTACCGGCGGATATGTATTCGGCTTCGGTGGTTGATAATACAACACTATTTTGCTTCTTTGATGACCATGAAACAAGTGATCTTCCCAACAATTGACATGTGCCCAAGGTGCTCTTCCTTTCAACCTTGCATCCCGCATAATCCGAGTCGGAGTAACCAACTAGCTCAAACTTTGCTCCTTTGGGATACCACAAACCAACATTTGGTGTATGCTTCAAGTACCTTAATATTCTCTTTGTAGCCTTCAAATGACTTTCTCTTGGTGAGGCTTGAAATCTTGCACACATGCATACACTAAACATGACATCCGGCCTTGATGCGGTCACATAGAGTAGGCTTCCAATCATAGACCGATACAACTTTTGATCCACCATATTTCCACTTGCATCACTATCCAAGTTGCCATTGGTTCCCATTGGTGTGCTAATGACTTTGCTATCAATCATGCCAAACTTCTTGATCATGTCTTTGGTGTACTTGCCTTGACTCACAAAAGTACCATTCTTCAATTGCTTGATTTGAAGACCAAGGAAGTAACTCAACTCTCCAATCATGGACATCTCAAACTCATTAGCCATCATCTTTCCAAACTCATCACAAAATTCTTGATTGGTTGATCCAAATATGATATCATCAACATAGATTTGCAAAACAAATAGATCTTTTCCAATCTTCTTGATGAAAAGAGTGGTGTCAACTTTCCCCATTGTGAACCCTTTAGAGAGGAGAAAGTCTCTCAATCTTTCATACCATGCTCTAGGTGCTTGCTTCAAGCCATACAATGCCTTCTTCAACTTGTATACATGATTGGGCTTCTTGTCATCTTCAAAACTAGGAGGTTGCTCAACATATACTTCTTCATTGATATAGCCATTGAGAAATGCACTCTTAACATCCATTTGATAGAGCTTGATGTTGTGGGCATAAGCATAGGCTAGCAAGATTCTTATTGCTTCCAATCTAGCAACTGGGGCATATGTTTCTCCAAAGTCAAGACCTTCAACTTGTGTATAGCCTTGTGCTACCAATCTTGCTTTGTTCCTTACTACTATCCCATCTTGATCTTGCTTGTTTCTAAAGACCCATTTGGTTCCAATCACATTGTGTCCCTTTGGTCTTTCTACCAACTCCCATACTTGATTTCTTGTGAAGTTATTCAATTCTTCATGCATAGCATTCACCCAATCAATGTCCTTCAAAGCTTCATCTATCTTCTTTGGTTCAATGGATGACACAAATGAGAAGTGTTCACAAAATGAAGCCAATCTTGATCTTGTTTGTACACCTCTTGAAATATCTCCAATTATAGTGTCCAAAGGATGATCTCTTGCAATATTTGTTGGTTGGAGTATTGGAACTTGATTGCTTGCACTTGCTTGATCATTGGGTTGAGATGATGTACTAGCCACTTGATCTTGATCAATGTCATGAGAGTCACTTGCACTAACTTGATTTGTATCATCTTGCACATTTGAGTTGGAGAGCACTTGCACTTGATCATCTTCATCATCATTCACTTGCCTAGGCCTCAATTCACCAATATCTATGTTCTTCATGGCATTTGAAAGTTGAATGCCTCTAACATCTTCCAAGTTCTCATTCTCTTCTTGTGAACCCTTGGTTTCATCAAATTCAACATCATGAACCTCCTCAAGAGTACCACTATCCAAATTCCAAACTCTATATGCTTTGCTTGTAGTGGAGTAACCAAGTAGGAATCCTTCATCACATTTCTTGTCAAACTTGCCCAATCTTGTGCCTTTCTTCAAGATATAATATTTGCAACCAAAGACCCAAAAATATGCAATGTTGGGCTTTCTACCATTCAAGAGCTCATATGGTGTCTTCTCTTTCAATCGGTGACAATAGAGGCGGTTGCTACAATAGCAAGCCGTGTTGATAGCTTCGGCCCAAAAGGATTGACTCACATTGTACTCACTAAGCATAGACCTTGCCATATCAATGAGTGTTCTATTCTTACTCTCAACAAGGCCATTTGATTGAGGTGTGTACTTGGCCAAGAATTGATGTCTAATTCCAAATTCATCACATAACTCATCAATTCTAGTGTTCTTGAACTCACTACCATTGTCACTTCTAACTCTCTTGATGGTTGTTTCAAACTCATTGTGAATGCCTTTGACAAATGATTTGAAGGTTGCAAATACATCACTTTTGTCCACTAGAAAGAATACCCATGTGTATCTAGTGTAATCATCCACTATCACAAAACCATATTTGTTTCCACCGATACTAGTGTATTGTGTTGGCCCAAACAAATCCATGTACAATAACTCAAATGCTTTACTAGTGCTCATCATGCTTTTCTTAGGATGGGTGTTTCCAACTTGTTTGCCGGCTTGACAAGAGCTACAAAGCTTATCCTTTTCAAACACAACATCTTTCAAGCCCTTAACTAAGTCATGCTTAACCAATCTATTCAATTGTTTCATTCCAACATGACCAAGCCTTCTATGCCATAACCAACCCATGCTAAACTTAGTGAACAAGCATGTTGACAATTGAGCTTCACTAGTATTGAAATCAACCAAGTATAGATTTTCATATCTAAAGCCTTTGAAGATCAAGTTAGAGCCATCTACACTTATGATTTCTACATCATCTACTCCAAATATGCATTTGAATCCAAGATCACACAATTGAGCCATGGATAGCAAATTAAAGTTTAAGCTCTCTACTAGCAACACATTGGATATGCTCAAATCATTGGATATTGCAATCTTACCAAGCCCTTTGACCTTGCCTTTGCCATTGTCACCAAATGTGATACTATCATAGCCATCATTGCCATTGGTGTTGATTGAGTTGAACATTCTTGCATCACCGGTCATGTGTTGAGTGCACCCACTATCAAGAACCTAATGTCTTTCTCTGGCTTTGTAATTGACCTACAAAAGAAGATCAATTCTTTTTAGGTACCCAAACTTGCTTGGGTCCTTGAAGGTTAGTAACCAAGCTCTTTGGCACCTAAATGGCTTTCTTCTTTGAGCCCATCCATGGTTTGCCAATGAACTTAGCCTTTACACCATTTGTACCCTTAGTGAGCATATAGCATGAATCAAGCTTTATGAAGGATACATTAGCATTTTTGCTCTTATTTTTGCATTCTTGCTCTTTGTGACCCACTTGCTTGCAACTTGTGCAAAACCAACCATTGTTCTTCACAAAACTAGTCTTGTGAGGAGCAAAGGCCGCTTTGCCTTTCTTGGGGGTATAGCCTAATCCCTCTTTGTAGAGAGAAGCTCTTTGGCTACCCAAGGCCATAAGCAAGCGGTCCTCACCACCATAAGCCTTAGCTAAGGTGTGAGTGAGCTTAGTGACCTCCTTCTTGAGGTTTTCATTCTCAACCACTAGTGAGGTATCACAAGTGAGACCATCACTACTAGATGAGGTGGAGGTGGAAGTGCTACAAGAAGGGTTAGTAGTAGCAACAATGATAGGCATAGATAGTGATGTATCAATTATATCACAAGTTAAACCTACATTGCAAGTTTCAACAAGCCTCTTTTTATTTTGCTCATCAAGCAAAGAGGAATGAGCTTTTTCAAGCCTTTTGTGAGCCTTGCCAAGCTTCTCATGGGCTACCTCTAGCTTCTCATGAGTTGCTTTGAGCTCATCAAGGGCTTGCTTAAGGGCTTTTACCTCCTTATTCAAGCTCTTGCATTCCCTTCTCTTAATGTCAAAGTGTTCTTTAGCATCTTCTAGCATGTCAAATAATTCGTCCTTAGTAGGTTCATCATCATCACTATCACTATCATTTTTATCTTCATGTTCATTATCATCAACATGTTCTTCATCACTTTCATCATCACAAGATTGTACCTTAGTGGCCTTAGCCATGAAGCATGATGAAGATTCGAAGAGAGAAGGCTTCTCATTGATGGCAATACTTGCAAGAACCTTCTTCTTGGTGGTCTTGTGATCATCACTATCATCATCATCATCATCACTTGAGGAAGCATCACTATCCCAAGTGACTACATATGAACCACCCTTCTTCTTCTTGAAGGCCATCTTGTCCTTCTTCTCTTTCTTTTCCTTCTTTTCCTTCTTCTTGTTCTTGTTGTCATCATCATTGTCACTATTGTATGGGCATTGAGCAACAAGATGATCTTTGCTTCCACACTTGAATCACCTTCTTGACTCTTCTTTGTTCTTGGATGAAGACTTCTTTATTCTAGCACGGTAGCCCTTCTTCACCATGAACTTGCCAAATCTCTTAACAAATAGAGCCATCTTCTCATCATCATCATCATCCCATGATTCATCTTCTTCACTTGATGTTTCTTGCTTTGCTTTGCCCTTAGATGATGTGGCTTTGAATGCCACGCTCTTCTTCTTCTCATCTTTCTTCTCCTTCTTTTCTTCCTTCTCATCATCATCTCTATAGGTATCATCGGTCATTATATCTCCCAATACTTGGTTTGGTGTCATGGTGTCCAAACTGCTTCTCACTAGAATGGTAAACCATGTACCAAATCTTGAAGGCAAGCATCTCAAGAACTTGTGGGAGAAGTCCTTGTCATTCACTTCTTCTCCAAGTGCTTTGAGATCATTGATAAGCACTTGAAGCCTATGAAACACCTCCAGCACACTCTCATCCTCCTTCATCTTAAAGCTTGCAAACTTTTCTTTGAGGATATATGCCTTTGCACCCTTCACGGCTTGAGTGCCCTCAAATGATTCTTCCAACTTCTTCCAAGCTTCATGTGCCATCTCAATATTTTTGATTTGCTCAAATGTTCTTTCATCAATTGTATCATGAATGGCACTTAGAGCAATGTCATTGTTTTGGAGAAGCACTTCTTCGGCGATGGTGGGATTCTCCAGATCACCAATCTGAATTTTGGTTTCTACCACCTTCCACACCTTTCTATTGATTGACTTGATGTGTGTTGTCATCTTTGACTTCCAATAAGGATAATTTGTGCCATCAAATTGGGGTGGCTTCTTGGTGTTGTTGATTTGAGCCATTTTAACACCGAAGGTTGTTAAGCCTCAAATAACGGTGACCTCAGCTCTGATACCACTTGAAAGGTCCTAATGGCTAGAGGGGGGGGGTGAATAGCCTAATAAAAATTTCTACAACAACACTTAACAAAAAGGTTAGACAATTATGAGGCGAAGCAAGTGTTGCGCTAGCCTACTCAAAATGCAAGCCACCTACTACAATTCTAGTTTAGATAGTGTATATTCACACAAAAGCTACGACACTACCCTATGTTAGTGTGCTCTCAAAGGCTAACTAAAGAGCCACACCAACCAAGCAAGCAAACTCTCACAACTAGCTACACTAAAGAGCTTGTCAATTAGTTTGCGGTAAAGTAAAGAGAGTGCTCAAGATAGTTGTACCACCGTGTCGAGGAGTGAACCAATTAATCACAAGGATGAATAACAATGAAGACCAATCACCTCAGAATCAAAGGATGAACACAATGATTTTTATCAAGGCTTCACTTGCTTGCCAGGCAAGCTACTCCTTGTTGTGGCGATTCACTCACTTGGAGGTTCACAGCGCTAATTGGCTTCACACGCCAAATCCTCAATAGGGTGCCGCACAACCAACACAAGATGAGGATCACATAAGCCACGAGCAATTCACTAGAGTACCTTTTGGCGCTCTACCAGGGGAAAGGTCAAGAACCCCTCACAATCACCACTGATCGGAGCCAGAGACAATCACCACCCTCCGCTCAACTGATCCTCGCTGCTCCTAAGCCATCTAGGTGGCGGCAACCACCAAGAGTAACAAGTGAAATCCTGTAGCGAAACACGAACACCAAGTGCCTCTAGATTCAATCACTCAAGCAATGCACTTGGATTCACTCCCAATCTCACTATGATGATGAATCAATGATGGAGATGAGTGGGAGGACTTTGGCTAGGCTCACAAGGTTGCTATGTCAATGAAAATGGCCAAAGATATGAGCTATAGCCGGCCATGGGGCTTAAATAGAAGCCCCTACGAAATAGAGTCGTTATGCCCCTTTACTAGGCACAACACGGGATGACCGGATGCTTCGATCGAACTGATCGAACGCCACGTGTTACTAGCTTCAAACGCTGTTTGTCAGATGTCAACGGCTATGAGGCTAACCAGATGCTCTGGCAAAACTGATCGGACACTAGAGCCTCAGTGTCCGGTCAAGTACAGTAAGGGTCAAAAACCAGTTTTCCTCGACCGGACACAGCCCAGCGTCCGGTGGTAAACCCTAGCTACTGTACCACCAGTCAGCGCGACCGGACGCAGGCAGTCAGCGTCTAGTGCTTTTGGATCCAGCGTCTGGTCACATGACTGACACTGGCATCTCCTCTGTTCTCTTCACCCTTGCTCAAGTGTGCTAACCACCAAGTGTATCACCTTGTGCACATGTGTTAGCATATTTTCACAAACATTTTCAAGGGTGTTAGCACTTCACTAGATCCTAAATGCATATGCAATGAGTTAGAGCATCTAGTGGCACTTTGATAACCACATTCCGATATGAGTTTCACCCCTCTTAATAGTACGGCTATTAAACCTAAATGTGATCACACTCTCTAAGTGTCTTGATCACCAAAACAAAATAGCTCCTACAAATTATACCTTTGCCTTGAGCTTTTTGTTTTTCCCTTTCTTCTTTTCAAGTTTAAGTCCTTGATCACCGCCATGCCATCACCATTATCATGTTATGATCTTCATTAGCTTCTCCACTTGAAGTGTGCTACCTATCTCATGATCACTTGATAAACTAGGTTAGCACTTAGGGTTTCATCAATTCACCAAAACCAAACTAGAGCTTTCATCGCGCCTGTCGTCGTGCCATCTTGTTCATGTCGCCACGTAGCCCCCGCACCTGCCTTAGCCATCGTGTCACCAGCCCACGCCCACATAGCCTTGCCGCGATAGTGCCCATGCTAGCCCAGTGTCGCCATGCCCACACCTAAGCCTCCACTACCTCTCCATGTCCTATGCCACGCCAGCGCCTCCACTGCTTCATCACACCCTATGCTGTGCCAGCGCCTGCATTGTGCCATCGTGCCTCCTCGGTTGCCTAACCACCAAACCCTAACCCTAGCCTTACATTGTTGATTCCGGTGGTGCCCCATGGTCCTTTCCTTTGTAGATTGGCCATAGGTTTGTCAAATTTCATCAGGTAGCAAGCCATCACTTTCAAATTCTTATCTACTACTTGCTTCTTAGGGTTTCACATCTCTAGATGAATATAGTGATTATTTATATTTCCTATCTATTCCATCGTGCCGCGAGTCAGTGCTCTTGTGGTTAATTTGGCAATTGTCAGTAAACTCGGGGCCAAGCCCATGAGTATGGATTGAGGCCAAGCCTCACGAGTGTCAATCGGTAGTTGTTTCTTATCAGTGGCAGTGACTCTTGTCAGATTTAGCGATGGCACATTGCAAGAATGTTGGAGGTGGTCTCAGTGATGAGGATTCAAGGCCTCCGCCTCGCCTGACTGCTCAGGAAAAAGGAAAGGCGAAAAAGACGATTACAAAGAAGAAGCGCAAGTTCATTGATGTCGAGACAGAAAGGGCAGCAGCAATGGCAGCCATCGCAGAGCGTGTAGAGAGAGGTGGAGCTGGCAGTGGAGTTTGCATAGGTGACTAGTTGTCACCCGCTCAGAGGGCCACCATTGAGAGGATGGAGGCCAGTCTTAGCAGTATACCTGGGACTATCATGCTTGGAGGATGGCATGTCTCTTTGGAGGAGAGTCTGCCTCAGGGGGAGACTGAGTAGTAGACACAGCCAATAGAGCAGACAGATGGTACTTAGCAAATAGAGCAGGTTGAGGAACAAGTAGGCAGGCACAGCCATAGCTTCGTAATGCTCTAGTCGACATGTACTTAGGTGTCACTGAGGTTAGAGACACAGAGGAGGGGTTCTCGTCCACCTCCTAGACCACATGGTCTGCCTGCGGTGGTTCACCTTGACCTAAGAGCCACCATAGCCAGACAGGTGCAGCAGCTCCGCTTTGTCTAGTTTGAGGATTGGTTTCCGCTGAGGCAGGATGTGCATGCTTCAGAGTACTTCTATACAGTACTGTAGGAGGATTTTTATAATGCTTATCTTAACAGTAGAGTTGCCTTGAGATCTCAAAGAGTCTGCTCGATAGAGTCTCTAGTTGCAGTTGTAGGTGAGCAGATTCATCCTCACCACTCTTATCTACCAGGGTTGATAGATCTTCTTGAATGGATAGGTTGATTTGTTCCATCTTGGGTCCGTGAGTTCTACTCCTCTCTTTGGATTGACCCGAGGCATAGATTCATTCACTTTGCATTCAGAGGCCATGACTATAGGCTCTAGAGCTTAAGGGTCAGAGAGATTCTCAGGATTCTAAAGTCACCTATTCGCCTTCATGAGATTTGCTATGGTCAGATAGAGCCTCCGAGACGCCCTCATGGTGGACTTGTGCCACCTACAGATATTGTTAGACCTTGCTTCATAGAGCCATTTAGCGAGGGGTCGAGCAGGACACCACGTGACCTTACTCCTATAGCTTGGCTTCTTGATGCTATTATGAGGAGGACTCTGCTCCCAAGGATGGGTTACCACGAGGGTTTGACTCACATTCAGCTGTGGCTAGTGCATTCTCTGGTGTCTCAGATCGTATTTGATATTTGGGATGTCATACTTTTAGAGATGGAGGATACACAAGTAGAGGGCTTTAGAGGTCACTGTCAGCTGTCTTATGCCCATTGGATCACATTCCTAATTAGAAAGACAGTTACATAGAAGTCCCTAGAGATGATGGTAGAGTACATAGGTGCTACTACTAAGTTTCCATCATATAACATGACCTAGATGCTACGCCATAGTTGTGAGAGGACACCTCGCTAGTCGAGCCATCACCCAGAGGTACCAGAGATAGTAGCCTAGTAGGATGAGATCATTAGGGACATTGCAGCGATAGAGGAGGAGCAGCTTGATGCTCAGTAGGAGGATGTGGTCGAGAGCGGCCCTAGTGACAGGTTAGATGATGATTATCATCCAATTCTAGATATGGCACCTCATCCACATGACAGTGAGACTAGTGGTTCTAGCTTAGCTCCATCATAGCCACCATAGACAGACCTAGCACTCCTAGCCGTACTTGAGCAGATGAGGGTAGGACCAGACACGCCAGGCATAGGAGACCGCAGCTGCACTTGCTCAGGTTTAGGCTTGATATGACAAGTTTTAGAGGCAACAACAGGCCATGCAGCAGCAACAGGTTGTGATTTAGTAGCAGTTACTTGGCTTCATGCAGCATGTTTTCACTACTATTAGAGTTGCTCCTCAGTAGCCTACACCTCAGATAGGCCAGCCTGCTATCACCACTTCAGTGACTTCAGCTATACAACCCAGTGGGCTTCAGAGTCAGGGACCACCAGCTACTCAGTTTGCTTCACCTATAGAGCAGGTGTCCTAGTGGTTTGCTTCCCCAGTGACTGCGTAAGGTTCACACTTTACCCATATTGTTACAGGCTTCACTCCGACTCAGAGTTCTTCAGGGTTAGTGATAGACACCCAGTCTCTAGGAGTCTCAGCGCTACTTTTAGTGAGCTTATAGGGCAGCCTACACCTCTAGTATTCTGAGTTCCTGCTCCTACCACAGCTGCTCCAGTTACCAGGACTACTGAGATGATCTCGTCGTCTGTTGCATCATCCAAGCCACCTCAGATAGTCACTCCTATCCTCGAGGCTTCAGCAACAGCGACAGAGGTAGATGTGGCTCCACTTCCTATAGTGATACTTCTAGAGTCATAGACCGCGTTAGTTACTGAGTAGACCCAGACCACCTTACCTTCACTTCCAGTGATAGAGGGTTAGATCACTTATAGTTCAGGGTTAGAGGATGATGCTGCTCAATTCTAGATCTCTCACCGCACCTCAGCGCCCGACTCGACTACTTCTGTCCCATCGTCCGACCCTTAGGTTTTGGTGCTTGACGCCAAAGGGGGAGAGGGAGCGAGTATGTTAGATCTAGGGGGAGCGTGTGATCTAGGGGGAGCATGTGATTCATTACTTTTGGTTCTTTATGTGTGATACTTTGTGCATTCATGTTTTCTTCCATGCATTGCATTACATACTTGTGATGGTGAGACTTATGTGACATGTGTGCTATCTACATTGATATGTTTATATATGTCATGTCACTTGGTTATGCTCATTTGCTTTGCTTCTACATTTTACTCCGATTCAAATGAGCTTTACTTTATGTACTCATGCTTAACTCATATCTATTGAGTAAACCATGTTGGTTTGGGTCATATAAGCATGTCTAATCCCTTGGCTCTTATTGTCAAAAGCTTATATGAACCAAGCATGTTGAAAACCTCACTCATCTCTTCTACATACTCAAGGTTGTGTTGTCATCAATCACCAAAAAGGGGGAGATTGAAAGCATCTAGGCCCCTAGTTGGGTTTCGATGATTAATGATGACACGAAATTACTATGACTAATGTGTGTTTTGTAGAGGCAATTTGAGTTAGGTCATGGTAATGGCAATTGATTGGGCAATCATGGTTGTCATGCCCCTGTTGATGAAAATTGGTTTGGTTTTCAAAGGATGGACAACAAGGTTAAGGACAGACTAGTTCTAAGAGTTGTTTGGTGATGGAGAGACACTTAGAGTAGTTTAGGACTTTGCTTTTCCTTTGGCCATACTATTAAGGGGGGTATGGACTAGTAGCTTGACTAAGGTAAGTCTAGTGGGTTAGGTGTGGTGCACAGTTGTCAAACCTAGCACTAGGTAGCTTAGGAATAGCCCTAAGATCAATTGGAGTAAACTTCATTCACATAGAATTTTGAGTTGGAAGTGAATGGAGGGTCAAATAATTGATCGGACGCTGGTCTAGTTGTGACCGGATGCTAGAGGGAGAGTCTGGTCAGTTCATTTCATCAACTGATGAGCGCTAGAGGGAGAGTCTGGCCAGTTCATTTCATCAATCGAGGTATGTCGGGCATGTCTGTAGGTTTCCATGAGAAAATATTGATGTGCTCCCTTAGGAAGCTGATGAGCACGTCTTCCTATTTAGGATCAAGGTCGGCCCCAATCCGAGTGGTCTTAGACCGGTCGCCAGGGACGAGCACCACTTCCTTCACCACCTTGGACTTGGTTGATGCTCGGGCGACCTCCGTTGTAGGTATCTCTAGCTCCTTCAGTGGCATCTGCTACGAGGTAACGATGCAGTCCTGCATGCCAATGGAGATGTCGATAGCCTTGGCAAGCACAAAGCTTTCCTTCTCACAGGTGTAGGCGATGTTGAGGTTGGCGCATAGGTAAAGGATCCCCTGCTCCATCGACATCTTCAACATCAGGTACGTGTAGTGTGGCATGGTCATGAACTTGGCGAGAGCTAGTCAGCCGAGGATAACGTGGTACACTGTGTTGAAGTTAGCAACTAGGAAGTTGATGTAGTCAGTGTGGAAATGCTTGGTGGTGCCTAAAAGCATCTAGGACCCTAGTTGGGTTTCGGTGATTAATGACGACATGAGATTACTATGACTAACATGTGTTTTGGAGAGTCAATTTGAGTTAGGTCATGGTAATGGCAATTGATTGGGCAATCATAGTTGTCATGCCCCTATCGATGGAAATCGGTTTGGTTTTCAAATTATGGATGACAAGGTTATGGATGGACTAGTTCTAAGTGTCGTTTGGTGTTGGAGAGACACTTAGAGTAGTTTAGGACTTTGTTTTTCCTTTTGCCATACTATTAAGGAGGTATGGACTAGTAGCTTGACCAATGTAAGTCTAGTGGGTTAGGTGTGGTACATACTTGTCCAACCTAGCACTAGGTAGCTTAGGAATAGCCCTAAGATCAATTGGAGTAAACTTCATTCACATAGAATTTTGAGTTGGAATTGAATGGAGGGTCAAATGATTGACTGGACGCTGGTTTGGTTGTGACCGGACGCTGGAGGGAGAGTTTGATCAGTTCATTTGATCAACTACATCGTCTGGTACTGACTGGACGCTGAGTGAAGGTGGACAGGATGCTGGGTGCTAGCATCCGATCAACTCCAAATAGGTTTCAGAGAAGGATTTTCTTGACCGTACATGTCCAGTCAGTGCTGACCGAATGCTGGTCTAAATCCGGTAACTGACAGGATGCTGAACAGTAAAGTGACCGAACTTTGGGTGCCAGTGTTCGGTCAACATCAGTAAGGTTCTAGAGAGCATTTTTCTTGACCGGACACGTTCGGTCAATGCTGACCAAACGCTGGTCGGAGTCCGATCAGAACTTAACGGCTCTTTCTGACACAATGGCGGGTATAACTGATCGGAGCATTTGGTCACCCTAACTGGAGTGTTTGGTCACCCCACAGAATGCTGACTCAGCCTCCAAATGTTATGTTTTGAATCAGGGGGTATAAATGCTTACTCCACTCATCCAAGGGAGGTCTCTTGCCCATTTGTTTAGCTGAGAAACACCTTGAGAGTGCAAGGGAGAGCAAGAGCCTAGTGAGGTGATTGAGATTTGAGAATCCAAGATTAAGGTCCTCATTGCAAAGAGAGTAGCAAGTGTGCATCCACCCTTCTCATTAGGCTTGTCGTGGTCAAGTGATAGTTTGTGCTTGTTACTCTTGGTGATCGCCATCACCTAGATGGCTCGGTGGTGATTAGGAGTTTTGTGATCATCCGACGGAGCTTGTGGATGACCCAACTCAAGTTGTGAGCGTTTTTGGGCGATTCATCATGACGAAGTGTCGAAAAATCTACTCGTCGAGAGCACTTGATCCTTGCACAGATCAAAGGGGAGCTACACCCTTGCGTGGGTGCTCCAACGAGGACTAGTGGGGAGTGGTGACTCTCCAATACCTTAGGAAAACAGCGCCGTGTTCCTTTGCCTCTCTTTACTTTGAGCATTTACATTTGAGCAATTCATTTCTTGTCTTTATATTCCTAGAATTGTCATGCTAGAGTAGGATTGGAACCTAGGGTGCAAAACTTTTGTCCGATAGAACAATAGAAACATTCTAGGCACAAGGGGTGAAGTGGGCTAAGTGTAGGGTTTAATTATTGCAAAGAATTTTAGAATTAGCCCAATTCACCCCCCCTCTTGGGCATCTTGATCCTTTTAGTGCTGAATAGTACAATCAAGGTGATCTGCCCTAGGTTTTGAGATGCCTTCCCAGGAATGATCCCCAGAATGGGGAGTCCATGGGGATGAGGTATTCCTTCTTGAGCCCTAGTTCATCTAGGGATGAGGCAAAGAGAATGTTGAGGGCACTCCCACCGTCAATGAGGACCTTCTAGAAGCGCACGCTCTTGATGATGCAATTTAGGACGAGCAGAAATCGCCCTGGATATGGGATGTCTATCCACTGATCTGCCTTGGAGAAGGTGATTAGGTGCTCTGGCCAATCGAGGTACTTAGGGTCGGCGATGGGTTCGTCATAGGTAGCGACCGACATGACACACCGGGTGACAAGCTTCTACTCCTGTTTGTCTTTGGAGGCAGCTATCCTACCAAAGATGGATGCAACGATCTTGGTGGTGTCCTGGTAGACAAGGCCTGTGTTCTTCTCCTAACAACCACCCTAGCCATCTTCGATTTTGTCATCATCGCGCCATGGCCTCTATGCATCTTCCGCATGGAAAGCCCTATTCAAGCCTTTGCACCCTCCCATGGTATGCTTGGCGCCTTAATGAATAGGACATGGGCCGTCTAGGAACTTGGCGTAGTTGGTGTCATAGGTGCACTTAGCGCGAGGAGCGTTGACGGCGTTGATTGAATTATCAGGCCAGCGGCGGCGGTTATGTCTGCCTCTTGAGTTGTCCGGGCAATCATCGTGTCGGTGCTCATGATCATTGAGTCGACGATCATGCTCATCGTGGCGGCGGTTGTGATCATTAGGGCAGCGATCATGATCGCTGTAACGCCTTTCATCATGATGGTCATCATGATGGCATGGGGTGATTGGAGCGGGTGGCCTGTTCAGCTTCCTCGGCATCGGCATACCCATTTGCTATCTATATTAGCTCATCGATGGTCATAGGCCTCTTATGGTATAGCTTTCCATGGAGCTGCTCATGATGGAGCCCCTCGGTGAATGCTGTGATGGCCTCCCTGTCGCTGATGTTGGGGATGGAGTTCCTTGTCTCTGAGAAGCACATGATGAAGCCATGCAGGGGCTCTCCGAAGGTCTGATGAAGCTTCTCTAGATCGTATTTAGTACCTGGCTACTCGTAGGAGGCCATGTAGTTCTCAGTGAAGACCTTCTTGAGGTCATCCCAAGATCAGATGGAGTCGTCCTACAAGCTAAGGAGCCAGTTGTTCATAGATTGGTTGAGCATGATGGGCAAGTAATTTGCCATCACATCCTTACTTCTGCCAGTAGCTCTTATGGCAATCTCGTAGAGCATGAGCCACTATGCGGGGCTGGCCTTGCCATCATAGGTGTCCACCCCGAAGATCTTGAAGCCTGAAGGCCACTAGACAGCTTGCAGCCTCGCCATGAAGGGATGAAGTCTAGGGGTGCCAGGGACAGGTGGTGCTCAAGCGGCACTGAGCGCTCCATGTTCGGTGTCGTATTGCCTCTGGTGTTAAATCTCTGCCTTGTGGCATGCAGACCTACTATTCTTGATGCGATCACAAACATCGATGTTGGCATTGATGTGCTCGCAAACGTCATGCGGCAGAGGTTGATTGACCTCCTGGTTGGCATTGTAGTTACCACCTCAGCCACCATGCGGACAAGGATGGCATTCATCCTGGTAGAGATGTGCTTTGTAGTTGCCCCTTGACCCTCTATAGAGGTAGGCGCCACTAGCTTGATGTCGGGGGTGCTCGAAGCCCTGGTGTTGGCTTCCCCTGTCATGGCGGGAACTATAGGAATGATGGCTATGAGCCGACACAGTCGAGTATGATGGGGCAGGGTGTCGGATCTCATTGAATTGGACTTGAGTCACCTTGATGTGCATGGTGATCTTCTTGACTTCTGTAGTCCGCACGAGTTTCTCTAGCTCATTGAAAGCAATGGCGAGATTGGCGCTTGGCGTCCACTGCACCGGCTGGTCACCCACCATGTCGAACTTGTCCTCAAGATTACGGCGCACGCGATGTGGAGCGTTAGGATCTCTGTCGACTCTACGCATGACTTCTGCATCTCGACGCCGCTGGCGATCGGCATTCCTTTCTAAATGAACATCACGGTCGATGGCGGTTTTTCCTTCTCTAGTGACGCTGTCGTGGCTGATGTGGTAGATCCTTCCCCTGAATCCTAGCAGAAAAGTAGGACAAGTGGAGATGGTTTTGGTCGAGCCCTAGGAATATTCATCAAGGCTCTCCTCTAGGATGTTGTGGAGGGAGTCATCCAGAAGCTGGTGAATAGACACCATGCTCACCACGGGTGTGGGCTGATCGGTCATAGGCAGATCGATCATGTAGAGGTCGTTGATGCGGTTGCACTTAGCGTGGTCAATGAAGAGGTGGTGGATAGTGTTTTGATATGTGGATCCTACACCCGCTAGCCCAAAAGGATAGCGCCTCGACATGTTCTCCATCAGGGCCTCGTAGTTGGCCAGATGTAGGCCTATAGCAGTGAGTAGTTGGTGGCGCATCGTGCGCCCTACTAGAGTAGCCATGATCACCAGATCTAAATCTAGCTTCCCCAGATGATGTGGCTGAGTAGGTCGCTCAGTCATAGTGGCTCGGTGACCTTGGAGTGCAGGAAGTTCATCGCTCTTGGTAGACCGATCTAAGATCGACTCCATGAGGGACAGGTATTTGGCTAAGCCATCGGTGACCCGATCGATGGATGTGATTAGATCGTCATTATCGATGGATCTTCTGATCTAGTGACTAGGCACCGAGATCAGAGATGTCATTACAGATGTTGTCACGATCGGCGCAGGTTGATTCTACACTGCCTCCATGATTTCCCCAATGCCATTAACGTAGATGACCCAAGTCATGGATCCAACCATGAAGGTCTGGCCTAGTTTGGGAAGGATCATGGAGCTCAGGAGTGGACCATCTGGCTCACCATGGAATCAGCACACACACCCCTCTACCTAGTGCACCACTATCAATGAAATCTGGTTGACAATCTACCAAGGGGTATGGCCACGGTAGTGGATGAATCGGTGAAGGTGCATGAGATATGAACTAGATGGTGACACAGAACACAGAGACAATGATTTAGACAGGTTCAGTCCATCAACTTGACATAATACCCTACATCCTATGTCTTTGGTGGTTTGTATTATGAGATGGGATGAAAACGAGGGGGTCCCTACCCGCCTTATATAGCTCAGGGGGTAGGGTTACAGGTCAGTTGAATCTATCCCAATCAGTTTATATGATAGGAATTACAAAGATTGTGGTATGTTAGCATATCTAGACAGATTTTCCTTGATCGTCAAGGATCTTCCCATAGCCTTGCGAGGCATGCCGACCTATGCCATGCTCCACATGGTGTAATCTTGTGGGTTGGGCCTCCCCTGGTAGCTCGGCCCATGTATAGCCCTGCGGGTACCGGGGGTTATACCCCCACAACAAGCCCTACGCTTTAATAACTAGACCTATCATGGTGGAATACAGAGGATAGACAAGGCTATCACCACTTGTCGGCTACCACAATATATCTAGAGGCCTAGCCGTATCCACTGGTAATTTATAGCCTAAGCACCATGCTTAATCTATAAACTTACTACTTCGATCTAAGCTCCGATGAAATGAGATGAAAGCACCCTAATTAGATGGTGGAACCGGTACTAACAAATGACTACTAAACAAAAGATAACCTATGATACTAATGCTAAGAGCAAGCACCTAAGCTCACTAATGATGAACACTAATGAGCTAGAACTTGAGCAAAGCAAAGCAATAATACTAAAAAAGTACTAGAATAAAGTACTGAATAGAGTAAATGCTAAATGATAAAATTACAAAGGAGCTATACCAGACATATAAGACTCTTCTAGACTTTGAAGAAGCTTCGCTCTAGCTTTACTTCCACTCCTAAGCTACTACTCTAGAGCTACTCTAAACTAGAGAGCTTGACGAAGCTTGGAATGCTTTGAATTGTATGGGGCACTTCTCCACCGAGCTCCACACCTCCTTTTATAGTGAGGCGGTGGGGGTCTTGGGCGTCAGGCAATGCCTAGGTGTGTCGGCTGACATCCATTTCCACCGACTTATGATTGTAGGGCCTTGATTGCTCCCCAAAGTCAGTTGCATGGCAGGTAAAGCGATTGTCCTGGTCCAAAACGCACTTTGTAGGTCGGTTTGGCCCTCCAAGTGGATGACAATGGGCCCATGGATCCAAGGCAGCTTCATCTTGGCCCTTGAATCAAACCGACATAGATCAACACTTGTGAGACCTTCTGGAGTCCATCCCATGGATCAGTGATGTGGCAGGGGCTAGGGTGGTGTCATGCGATGCCATGTGGTATTGGCCGACATGTCCTTGTGGGCCCAGGCCCCCTGCCACGTCCACTTGCCTCCTGTGCACATGTTTTTTACCATTTTTGCCAAAATTCCTGCATAAAAATAAATCTCCAAGTACAAGTGGAACTAGGTGAATTATAAAGCAAATTCAGCACATGTGATGATGATCTACCTCACTTTACTTAGCTTTTGGGTGAAATGTTGATGGTCAAAGTGGGTGTTAGTGACCATCAACAAGGGTCGACATGAACCGCTCGTACATCCACATCTAGTGTAGGTTCATAGGGCCTTATTGTTGTATCTGATCAACCATGTGCATCATCAGGTGTGGCATAATATCGAACAAAGAGGGTGGGAAGCACATCTTGAGCAGCAAAGAGTCTCTGCGATGAACTGTTTGAGGGTAGGGTAGCTCAGCTTCATCAATGACCTTCTAGGTGATGTGGTTAAAGAAGTAGGACATCCATGTGATCACCATCTTCACATACTTTAGACCAATAGCCCTGATCACAATTGGAAGGAACATCGTCACCATGACATGGTAGTCATGTGAGTTGTAGTTGGTCATTATGAGGTCTTTCATCGAGACCAAGCTCTTGATGTTGGAAGAGAAACCAGTTAGCACCTTGACACCCCTAAGCCACTAGCACACAACCCTCTTCTTGTCTTTTGTCAAGTTGTAGCCCACACCCGGGAGGTCGACTTTCCCGTTCTACGGTGATTCTGGGTGAAGGTCCTACCTGATGCCTTGGTAGACAAGATCCGTCCATGACTTCAAACCATCCTTCATCTTTCCTTTTATGTCTAGCAGGACACTGATCGTGCTTTCAAAGACATTCTTCTCCAGGTGCAGCAGTCAATGCCATGGGGTCTATCTTGTGTTTTCTAGTACTTTAGGTACTTGAAGAAAATCAACTTCTTAAAAGGAACAGCGACAAATGGTTCCTCCATCTTATCCCGCTTTTTCTTCCTTATTGTGGTCCCCTCTTTCTCTTTTTTCTTCTTTCCAAACTCGACCTCCATGTCCTTCACCATGCTAAACACCTTTTTCCTG
>NW_027096816.1:0-60000 GCF_019320115.1 Miscanthus floridulus | reverse complement strand
TACCTAGTCCATGCCGGTTCATCAAGTTGCGGCTCATCCTGGTTGTCGAAGTATTTATTCATCATAGTTGTTTGGTACATGTGCTTTCTAACGAGGAATCATCTGTGCCTCGTGTACACCATCTTGTAGGATCCCTTAAGGTAAGTGTAGTAGGTACTGTCGATGCAAACTACGCAATCGGTCTTCCCTTTGATTTGCCCCGACGGTGAAAAAAGATTAGGGTAATCGGTGATGGTGACAAAGATGATGGCTTTTAGAGTGAACTTCTTCCTTAGGGATGCATCTATCATCTCGACCCTTTTCTCCCATAGTATCTTCATGTCCTCCATGAGCGGCTCTAGGAACACATCTATATCATTATCGAGCTGCATTGGTCTAGAAATAAGCATGGTCATTAGAAGGCACCTGCGCTTCTGACATAGCCAGGGAGGCATGTTGTAGATGGTGAGGATGACTAGCCAAGTGTTGTGCGAGCCGCTAAGGTCATCGAACGGGTTCATCTGGTTGGTACTTAGCTCTAACCTAACGTTCCTTGCCTCTTTGCCAAACTCTGAGAACGTGACATTGAAATGCTTCCACTACTGGCCATCGAAGGGTGCAGCAGCTTGCCATCGTCCTTCGTGCGATCACACTAGATGCATGCCATGACATCAGTTGGGCATCCTTGGTGGCCCTGATACAGGATAAAGTGGTTAGGGCAGGCATCGAACTTTTTAAGTTTCAATGCCACTGGCCGAATCAACTTCTTCACCCGATAGGTATTGGCATGTACCTTGTTATCCTTTGGGTATGTGGAAGTAAGGATACTTAAGAGCTCATTGAAGCTAGTGTTAGACTAGCCATGCTGAGCCTTCAACATCAACATCTAGAGGTTAAAACATAGTGCCATCCACTGCTTCAAACAATCCTTATAGAGCGGATGAATTACTGCTTGCTTCATCTCTCTGAAATTCTCCAACCACCTTGGGCTCCCAAACAGAACATCATTGTGGTCGAGATGGTTAGCTATTTGCTCAAAAAGCTCCGCATCCTCAGGGTCCCTCATAGTAGCCTCCTCACCATCCCCATCGCCGCCCCACCACCGTCCTTGGCCATGTCTTGGAGTAAATCCTCCACCGTGATGTAATCATAAGTAGCATTATCGCCAGCTGATGCTATTGCTGATGATGATGAGCCAAGTTGTCCTACATGGTATGCATTGATTGTTGTCGATGACGAGGAGTTTCCTCTAGATGCATCGGTGCCACTCACATCTACTTTTTTGCCGTGAAAAGTCCAGGCCGTGTAATCCTTGATGAAACCAAACCTGATCAAGTGAGATTGCACCACGCTGTCTTCGTGGGCTCTCATGTTCATACAGTGAGAACACATACATATGGTTGTCATCCGATTCAGACTCTCATAGTGAGTTTTCGCGGCAGCAACAAACTTCCTCACATGAACCAGGTACTGCGGTTCTAGTCTCGACCACCGGTACATCCACTCGGACCTATCCATACCTGCGAACCTTACACGTACAAGCAGCGAAAAAGCAGTATTAGAAAGAAATAGCAGTAGAGAAGAATAGATCTAGACCTAAAGAAATAGTAGTTTTTTCTCTCCTCCATGAAAAGGTGGATCTAGATCTAGATCTAGAACCCCAAATGATGAAGAAGAGAGGAATGAGGATGGGAGAGCATGTATCTACCTCTCGTAGTGTCCTCCTTCAACAAATCCAAGGGCAAAATGTCTCCCCTTAAAATTTGCTCAATTTTTAGGGTTTTGGAGCTCAAAACCCAAAAAATTCGAAGAGGAGCCATGAGGAAGAAGAAGGGGGCGTGGTTGGGTGCTATTTATAGCTAGCCACAGGAATAACAGAGGTGAGCAAATTAAGTATGACCGCCTCTGTTAATAACATATTAATGGAGGCGGTTGAAATTGTCGCCCACCTCGGTTAATGGCTTAACGACCGCCTCGGTTAATGCCTATTAATCGAGGTGGTTGCGTTACGTGGCCCACCTCCATTAATTAGTTAACAGAGGTGGTTGATGTAAGGCAACCGCCTTAGTTAATAGGTGATTAACTGAGGTGGTCACCTTAAGGCGACCACCTCCGTTAAATATTAACCGAGGTGGTCGCTTGGTAGGCGAGCCTGGCTAGGAATAATGGAGGCTGGCAAAATGGATGCCCACCTCCATTAAAAAAGGGCAATGCCACCTAAAAGAAATCATGTAGTAGTGGTCGTTGGTGAACTTACTACCACTCGAACAGTGCCGCCATGACATCCCAGGACCGTCACAGTTCCGCCACGATGCACCATGCCTTGATGAGAGGAGCAAGAACCCAGCGACCATTCTTGGACGTGTCCATAGGAGCAAGGACAAGACATGGAGGGCCCACTAGCTGAGCTCACTAGCTTCTCCCTCCCCTCGGGCTCTCGACCACTCAGGTCAGGAGAATACTTCTCCTCTCGAGTTATTGCCCGGCCCCCACGATTATATAAGGGGAGACAAGCCTTCTTTTAGAACAATCGAATCCTCCTACCTTGAAACATTTCTCCCTGTAGAACCCTAGCTTGTGAACCCCTAGTTGTAAACCTTTGGAGCACTTGAATCGAGGAACACAAACTCAGCACGTCTCCACACTAGATGTAGGGCTCCGTCCCGAATCAGTATAGTTCTTTGTGTCTCAGGTGCCACCATTGACTCCCTTGAGCAGCGCGGCGCTAAATTTACTGGTCGGTCCACAAAACACTGACAGGTCTAATGGCGTAGACACAGGGTTGGGTCGGCGGTACACGTGTGGGTCGCGCGACCAACGACGATGCGCGCAGGGGAGCAAGCCAGTAGGGTCAGCGACCAATAGTGGCATCAGCAGGAGCAGGACATTGTTGTCATGGAGAAAAGCATGGGAAGGAACGAGGAAGAAGATAACTATTAGGGTCCACATGTCAGTGAGCTAAAGGGAGAGAAATGTAGAGGCGTAGTTTTGTCTATATGGACATGCCATGATGTCGTCATCGAGTACTGCAGCTGGGCCTAAGGCCTTTCCGAACATATACCATGGCATATTTCAAAGGGATAAAGAATTGTAATGGTAGGCTTTAGAATAGCTAAATAGTAATGATAATTTTCAAAAGTTGAATTGTAATGGTGTTGAGAAAGTAGGCAATTTCCAAATTAAACCAGAAATAAATCATAACAATCTCAGATACTAGTATAAGCATTGCTTGCATACTAGTTAAATTAAACAGCATAAAAACAAATACTAGTATGAGCATTGCTTGCATACTAGTTAAATTAAACAACATGAATAGATGTACTAGTATGAGCATTGCTCGCATACTAGTTAGATTAAACAGCATGAACAATGATATTGGATCACTGTGTGCCTTTCATCTGTAGAGAGAGACGACATTACTAGTGATGGAGACACTGTTGTTGATTGTGGTACCAAGTCATCCATGAGTGGTGGAGCAAGAGATCGGAGCAATTGACGACGAATATGCCAGGACGTAGCGCCGCTTGACTAGGATGACGACGACCCATCATGGAAGCTAGGAGCAGTCGCGCGAAGAGCGCTTCCCAAAAACCTTATTCGTCCTTTCCCGGTGCAGGATCACAAGGACGAGGGTTTCGGAGACCTGCTCTCCCGATCACCGGTGCACGTAGCCGCTCGGGATGGAGAGTGATGAGGACACGCCTATGATGTCCAATAAAATTGCCCAATCTTTCATGGTACTGATAATTGTTTTCGGGCAGAAGTTCTAGTCTTCTAAATATTTTATCTCTAATTAAAATATTCCGGAGTAAAATAATGTGTGCTCTTGTTCGATCAATGAAACCCAGAAATAACTAGCTTGTGCCGAAGGTACTCGCTGAAAACGTCCGTATCACTCACGTTCAAGCACAAGCACCAAATCTCAGATTCAAACTCAAAGCAATGATCCGATTGAATAAATAGCAGTAGTGCTCCTCAACGACACAGTAAATAATCTCCGTGTAATCAATCACAGCATTAAGAATAAGATAGGAGCAGCGACACAAAGCAATAGATGCAACAGCACAAACCACAAATTTGATATCCGGATGTCTCGGCAGCACCAAATATTTTCTTCTGATTAAAGAAACTGAAACGATAGCAATGCTAGATAGAGGGAACGTCTTACAATTAGATGCAATCCAAACCCTAGAAAATCCTTCCACCCATGGACATGACAGAACCACGGGCAGAAAACGAGGAACTCCAACATTCCAAGCGACGCACCCAGCTGGCAGCAGCTCGGTCAGGCACTCCACACAAATCCACGTGGATCCGTCAACACCCACTAGAGTTTCTTAAGTGACGGCTCAACGAAGAATAACTTCACGAATAAAATCCAATCTAAAACGTTACGAGGTTAACCATAGGCCATATATGTGCACGCAGGCTCACTACTGGAATCTCGTATTTTTTTGTGTGTGCAAAAACCCACGGAAAAATATAAATACCATCAGAAAAATATTTTTCTGACGGTGTACCCTTAGAAAAATACCCACAGAAATATAATAACAGAAAAATCGAATTTTTCTGTGGGTTCACCGTCAGAAACAATTTTTCTGTGGGTCTCACACGCACAGAAAAATTATGTTCGCCCAGATTAAAACTAATTTTTCTGTGTGTTAATCCACACAGAAAAAGAAATAAACGCATAGAAAAACACCCGTTTTTTTTCTGTCGGTCTAGGTAAACTCACAGAAAAATTTATTTCACCCAGATTAAAAATAATATTTCTGTGTAACCAGCCTCACATGAAAAAAGAGTTAAACACACAAAAAAAATTATTTTAAAATAGTAGCAACAGCATATTAAAATATATATTTTCCATACAGTAATTTATGTGCATGACCAACAAGGTTTCATTCAAATAATACACAAATCAGTAGTTTATCATGAATGAAGTCAACACTTATGTCAAAAATAGAATCAGTCTGATCTATCAGCACATATATCATATATACAGATATGATATCTGGTCATCTACATGTTCAACATGAATACTACAATGAATTCACAAATATGGATATCAAAAAAGAAACCAAACTATTTTTTCTTGTTCAACCAATTGTAAATTGCTTCACCTTGCACTCCATCTGATGAGGACATGCCTACTATGTCCAATAATATTGCCCAATCTTTCACGGTACAAATAGTTGTTTTTGGGCAAAAACCACTAGGGTTTTACGAGCGGCAGCTCAACAAGCTGCATAGATGAATTAAGTCCACGACCCCATAAAAATTTCTCCATGTCATCTTCCCAATCATAGTACTCAGCCGGAGATGAACGTCCATAAAGTTTTAGGACATGTTTAATATCTTTATTGGCAAGACTATAATCAGCCAATGAAAAAAAATCCATATGCACCATGAGCAACCCAGAAGCCGATACCAACTGATGAGGACACGCCTACTATGTCCAATAATATTGCCCAATCTTTCACGGTATAAATAGTTGTTTTTCGGCAAAAACCACTAGGGTTTCATGAGCGGCGGCTCGACGAGAAATAACTCCACGAATAAAATCCAATCTAAAACGTTACAAGGTCAACCATAGGCCATATATGTGCACGCAGGCTCACAGACTTTGACTCGACCACGACGCAACCAGAGTCTAACATGTGCGTGACTCAGCCCAACCCATATGAATTAAAATAAAGCTAATTAGTACTAATGCTGGCAAATATCTAAATATACATTAAAATATCCGGCCACAATACAAATCAAGTTGGTCCCTCGCGCATAGAGACAATCTGCACAGATATATCTTACCATGTTTCTTCCGAAAATTAATTCCTTCAAAAATTAGCTTACTTGGCAGGATGCTATCCTACACCTCCTTGACGTGATTCAGATCAATATAAAAAACACCGAGCTTCATAAAAGGCTGGTCTCTCATATTTTCCTTTTTGATAAATCAATTGAAGTAGAAATGTTTGACACATTGGAATTCTTCTTAAAAATACTAGTTGAATCTTTTTTTTTAAACCAAAAATACTAGTTGAATCTTGAGGAGCCAAGGGCTCATCATCCTCCCCTTTAAACAAAGCCGCCTTCGGCTTTGACACAATTCTAGCATCTTCCTTCATCTGATCATCATAAGCATCATTATCTTCAGACTTACATTGGGTAGCAACAAGCATGTTTTGTCCATTGCCCTTCACGTCAGCAATATGAGAATCGTCATGATACAAGACAGTCTCTTCCTCCAATATTTCCTTGGGTTAGCCATTATTAATTGAAACATCAGACAAGTCAATCTTAGCTGCAAATAGCATACCTTCTAGACCAACCAACTTGCCATTATCAGAAATAAAGAGAGAACCAAATTTGTTAGAAGCTTGTTCCGGAAACTTGCATGCAGATTCGGAATCAGAAGAATGCAAGATCTGATCATCTTCAAAAATACTAGTAGCTACTTTAGGGAGATGGCATGAATTCACAGGAACAATAATTTGAGAACCAACATTCACATCAGAGAGATTATACGGCAGCAGCGCAGCAGCGAAAAGAGGCAAAAACCCTAGCTCCGATTAGATACATTTTGGCATGGCCGGTAGGCTATTTATATAGGCCTGTCCAATCCAATCTCGTGTCGCGATCATGATCTAAACCGTATAGGACTCATATCTACAAACTTAGAGGCCAAGTAACCTAAAACCAAAACTGCAAAAAAGGCTAGCCGAATTTTGGTAGACCATTCACGCAGGAGCCGTGCGCCCGCGCCCTTCGCCCCACCCCGCGAGGTGAGACGAGCGGCGCATGTGGGCTTCCTTTTCTCCTCCTCACACTAGACTTGAGAAAAGTGAAGATGACTTCCATATTTAAGCATGGCTACCTCCACTTCCCCAAGCAAGGGAGGACTAAATGTTCCCATTCCTCCTCTCTTGCTCACATGAATGGGTCTATGAGATTTCTTCATGGGAAATTTTGAGTTTCTAATGGGTCAAGACTATTTATTACAACAATCCCCCACTAGATCTCAAATGCCCATTTAAAGATTGCATGTTATCGCTACTAGTACTGTTTGATATACTAGTGTTTCAGCAAAAACTATTAGTTGAACTTCCGCCTAGACCTTCAAATTACGCCCATCCACAACTTGAACAATGGACTACGGCTTGAATTCGCATGTTTTATGTGAACGAGTTTCACTTAAAGTCAAACTAGTATCTAGCTACCAGTAGCCTTCTCCGTATGTGGAGCATATAGGTCGTATTCCCTGGTCGCTTCAAGAACTTACTAGAGATCACCCAAGTCCCATAGACTGCGACGTTATACAATCAGGCTCAACAAATATGCTTTTCAAGGATACTTTGTAGGACAGCACCTTCACTTGTTAAAGAGAACAGAACACATTAAGGCATTCACCAACCTGCCTTATAGCGCCTCATAGCTATGAGAGTATTACATCTTCACTTTGAGAGGGTTATAGGTTACTTTCCTCAGTTTACTGATAGCCTGTTCTTCCCATGTCCTTGGTCACGGGATCTCCAATCAAAAAGGTTGGGTTACTACTACTGTAAACTCAGATGGGTCTCATACCCATCTCACTGGATGCATTTTCTATCACATTTCATGATAGTCCTTTTGTAAAGGGATCTGTCAGGTTTTTGTCTGTTTGAACATAAGCCACAGCTATTACTCCGGAGTTTCTCAATTTTCTAACAGACTTCAAGCGGCTTTTAACGTGTCTTGTTGACTTTGCATTATCCTTAGCATTGTACACCTTAGTAATCACCATTTGGTTATTATAGTTCATAATGATAGCCGATATTTGTTTTTCAACCACCGCCAAGTCCAACAAGAGCTCACACAGCCATTTTGCCTCTGCAAAAGCTGTATCCAAAGCAGTAAGTTTTGCCTCCATGGTTGACACTAAGCCACCTCGAAGAGTAAAAACATACCCAGTTGTGGTGTAGATCTTATCAATATCACATATCCAGTTTGAGTCACTATATACTTCAAGCATAGCTTGGCTACCCCCACTTCCCCAAGCAAGGTAGGACGTTCCCATCCCCCTCTCTTGCTCCTATGAACGTGCCTTCGAGATTTCTTCATAGTAATTTCTAAATTTTTATTGGACCAAACCCATTTATTCCTTAAAATGGTACAAATCCAAATATTACAAAACAATATTACACCAGAGCCTCTACAGATAGCATCATCGACGGGGAGCCGTAAATTTTTCTCAAACCAGCGATTGTTGCCTAAGCGCCAATCGTCACATCCGTCTCGCCGGGTGCGCGCACTGGGGCAGATCCGTCCCCTCCGGCAGTGACCGTCACATCCGTGTCGCCGGGTTTGCGCACTGGGGCAGAGCCGTCCCCTCCGGCAGTGGCGAGGGTTATGAGGCCCTTCTCCCGGCACGCCCGGATGGCGCCGTCGTACATGTCCTCCATGGTGTACTTGAAAGTGAAGCCATGGTCTAGGAGCTTCTTGGACGACATGCGCACTGGCTGGAGGTCGTCCTCGATCCCAGGGAAGCTCTGCGGGATGTCGTACTCGGGGTACCTATCCCTGAGCAGGGCGGCGAGGCCGTGTATGGTGGCGTCGTGCGAGGAGCAGACGTAGCGTCCGCAGGCGGCCGGGTGCTCGAAGAGGAAGATA
This sequence comes from Miscanthus floridulus, assembly GCF_019320115.1. Lineage (NCBI taxonomy): Eukaryota > Viridiplantae > Streptophyta > Magnoliopsida > Poales > Poaceae > Miscanthus > Miscanthus floridulus. The sequence continues at coordinate 51,375 of NW_027096816.1, read as the reverse complement.
TGGGCGTCGCAGAGGTCGTCGAGGTGGACGAACTGCACCTGCTTCAGGATCGAGTAGTGGGCCTCGTTCCCCGTGACGAGCGCCAGCGCGGTGATCATGCTCGGCGGCATGCCCGCGCTGAAGAAAGGGCCGACCACGAGCGTCGGGATGATGGTGATGAGGTGCAGGCCGTGCTCCGCCGCGTACGCCAGTGCCGCCTTCTCCGCCAGGGTTTTAGACACGAAGTACATCTGCCGGGTGGACACAACACAAAACGCGCTGTCAGCGCGGTCGCCATATATATATGGGCCATGCATGGCCGACGAGCGACGAAGTTCAGTTGAATTGGGCGGCCGCCGGCCGCTGGGCAGAGAAGTCGTTACGTACGTACCCATCCGGTCATCTTGACGCGACGGCAGAAATCGACGTCGGTCCAGCTGTCCTCGTCGTAGACGGGCTTCCGCCGCTCCTCGACGTTGACCGTCCCGGCGGAGGAAGTGAAGACGATGCGGCGCACGGTGCCGGCCACCTTGCAGGCTCGCAGGATGCTTACCATCCCTTCCACCGTCGGCTTGATTACCTCATTCTGCAATGGAAACCATATGTATGTATGTACATATGTGCAGGTGCATGCAATGACGAACGTTGACTTGTGCAGCCAGAGCCAGAAAACTGACCGTACCTCAGGATCTTTGGACTCGAAGTCCATGGGCGTGGCGACGTGGAAGACGCCGGTGCAGCCTCTGATGGCGTCGTCGAAGCTGCCTTCCACCGCCAGGTCGGCTTTCCATAGGGACAGGCGCTCCGTTGCTCCGGGAAGGTCCAGCAACGGCTTCGCCTTCTCAACGTTCGCTGGAGGACACGACACGACACGACACGGAGCGAATCAAAGTTTGGCTGCTGCTACGGATGGAATTGGACGCACTGCGACGTCGATGCAGGACACGAGACAATGCAACTCACTGGGATCGCGCACCGTCGCCCGGACGGTGTAGCCGGCCTGGAGGAGCTTCATGACGAGCCAGGAGCCGACGAAGCCCGACGCCCCCGTCACCACTACCGGCCCTTTCGCGCTCGCGCCTCCGTTCACCGCCTCCCGCGTTGCCGCCGCCGCCTCCGCCATTTCGGTTTTTTCTCTGAGCTCTTGCAGGACTGAGAGCTGACTTAGCTTGCTTCTTGAGCTGCTCCTCCAGTAGCCCCGTCTGATGACGATTTATAATGCCGTAACAACATTGTTAAGGTTGTCATATATAGGTGGCGGTGCGGCACCGGCACCTGCGCCGATGACGACCGCACTGACAACACGTACGTTTTGTGTTCTGTGTCCTCCGGTTTTTTTTTTTTTTTCTGTGGGTGGGGGGGTGAGGGGGGAGAACAGCGCATCCTCCGTCCAAACACCGCACGCTGCACCTACCTCAGTGTCTGTGGGCGTTTGGACACAGCGGTTCCTCCGCTCAACACCACACGCTGCACCTACCTGCAGATCTGGGCCGTACATTTCGTTCCTTCCTCGTGCAGATCATGCTGCGAACATGCTAGCAAAGGCTTAAATCGTGTCTGCCTACTAGGTAGGGACCGATCTCCACTGCAGCAGATCGATGAAACCCTTTTTTTAGATCGATCAGCGTAACTTGGCAGGTGCTGTGCCTTTTCAGTCTGCATTCAGTAGTGTAAACAAAGGCAGCTATTTATTACATGGATGTTCCCGTAGTGAAAAGAAGAACCAAAAGAAGAGAAGTAGACAGGAATGAACAGAAAAGGTCAACAACAAAGATTGCAGTTCCTCCTGTGCTAGATTTCTAGAAGTTCACGTTGTGAGCGTGCTTCATTATTTATTTTTTGAAAGCATTTGATGCAGCCTTTTCACAGGAGGCAGGTGCGGGACGGGGATCGAACCCCGCCGGCCGGCTCCTCCCTTCACCACTGGGCCACATGCTCATCCGCGAGCGAGCGTGCTTTGTTACCGAATACACGTGTACTCACACTTTAATTTCCTCTCATAAGTTCCAAACAGTATACAGGATTGCCCGCTCCTTGCCGTTGCTTTGATCCTGCGGTTTGATTAGCAGTGCCCACCAATCCCTGATGTTTCCCCATCTCATTACCGCCCCTTGTTCACTACTCCATTCCTCCATAGTCCTTTAATTTGGCATAGCTGCAGTTCACAACCGTATGCAGATGTGATTCTTGTCTGCAGTGGCACAATTTGCATATTGTTATTTGCCTGTCCTCCTCGCTTGATGATTCTGTCTTCTGTCAATAATTTGGATTACAACAGTAGCAGCAGATAAACCTGGTGGGCCGTCCACAGGAGCATCTATCGTTGTTGTGGAATTCATATTTTTGCTGTGGCTTGCAGTTGGGAGGGCTTCTATTCGAACTAGTGGCAGTGACTATGATATGCGAACGCAAAAATTGTACCCTTTGTATTCTAAAAATATCATTAGGGATGAAAACGATCGATAGGAGGCCAAATCACTTTCATTTTTACATTTTTTCTCGAAAACAAAATCGATATGATATTGTCGGAGACGAATACAACACCGATATTCCTATAATTTCGAAAATGAGAGTAGCCAATCGGAAAATACATCGATAATGATCGGAATCCATAAGAGCAATATCCTAAAAAATGATAAACACACCAAACCGTAGAACATGAGAAGAGCCATAAAACTCAACCTATCTCACATGACAATAGTAATAAATAAAGCCATAATTGACAAGACCACAAACTAAAACCATAGTTCACACCATCTTAGATCTCAAACAAGCTAAACCCCATATTTCGTTCGTGTTCGTGGTGACTGTCTAGGGTTAGGTAGGGTGGTGCAGTACGTGATTGGCTGATTGCCTTATTGTTCCTATACGGATGAAATACTTGCCCTATAGTTCCTTTCCACAAAAATATTTGCCTTATGTGCTTGCGTGTGCAGATGGGATACTTAGATATGGGCCAACTGGACCTAAAGTATATGAATTACATAGTCTATAAATAAATTAGGATTCAAGACCTTTGAATTGGTAACTGCTGACGGTAAATTATCGGCTAAATACGACAATCTTCGAAAACGGTTGGACGAGGACAAAATCATTTTCGCTTTCGTTTCCGATTATTTTTATCGTTATCATTTTCGTTTTTTGTTACCGCTACCATTTTCATATAGGCCTAGAAATCAGAAAAAAAACTCAAAAACTATTTCCAAAAATTTAAAATTATCATTTTCGTTGTCATCCCTGAATATCATGTATATTAGCATAAACATGGGTCTGCTATCCTTCATGTGTCTGAATTTTTTATTTTTTGAGACGATCGATCTCAGCCGTTGGATCTTGATCCAATGCCCTAGCTGAACCGTGCCTGTTCATCTTCTTCCTCATGTCATCATTCTTCCAGCCCGCCTCCCGCCTCTCGCTGTTTACACCAAAATTTGGCAATTACTCTAGATAAGAAGAAATCAACTGATGGTGTCAAAAGCAAGAAAATCTCCTAATTAAAAAGATATTTGCGAGCCTGAAAAATATTCTTTAATATATTTGGAGATGTATTTAGAAATGCTTGACGTCTGAGAGCTCTTCACCGGCCAGGAAATGTTGTTTAATATATTTAGGAGAAGCATTACTGTCCAGGAGCTTATCACGTGAATAGAAAAGATAGACAAGCATGCACGTGATGAAGCAAAAAGGAAGTTGTATTCGTACTGGACTCAATTGGCATGACGAAGTGAATTAGGAATATTATATTCCATTTGCTTAACAAGCAACGACATGCACGTATCCAATTCATCAGCAAGGACTCCATGCGAAGGAAATTAGAGTCAATGTATCTTAATATTTATTTTTTATATATTTATTATTAGACAAGTTTGTACGGATCATTGGCGTAGTTTGACCAGGAGTCATTAGCCTAGGGTATAAATATGAGGGGCTCTTGCGTTTTTACCATTGTTTTGTATCGAAATTGTGATTTTGCCCCTATTTTTTTAACTTTGTAAATTTACCCCTATGATTTCAAAACGAAGAACCAGTTTGCCCTTGCTCCGTCATCCACCCATAACGGTGTTAAACTTTGTACAAAAGGATATGAATGCTCATACGATTTTGTCCCTGTTTGTTATACCTAATTGTGATTTTACCCTGATTTAGAATTAGACTTTTTTATTGTATGCTGATAATTGATTAAAAGGAATCCGACGAGTGCAGGAAGGCGAGGCCGCGCGCCGCGCCCGTGGCGATCTTGAGCCTCCGGCTCCACGACAGCGCCTCCAAGTTTCCACCCCCTCCTCACACAGACATTTTCAGTTTTTGACTCCCAGCAAGTCAGACTGCAGGACGCTCAATCTCATACAGGGTGCCATGTGGCGTCGCCATTGCCAAAACTTGTAATTTAATCTGACCATGAACAGCATGCATGACTTGTACAAGCGACTTGCTCAAACTAGTCAAACTTGGGCGCCTATGTATCCAAAAGTCAAATGCGATTCTAGAAGGCAAAGGTCAGACAAAATCCATGCATGCATTTTCAAACTATGTTAGGCAGGTGATCAGTGACCGGGAACACACTCCCCAGAAGTAAAACCATACTCTACCATTGCAGTTCGTCAATCGTATAGAAGTAAACTGAGTGGACCGGCAGGTTTATTGCCAATCAGAATCTGCTGAAAAGTAGAATGTCAAACTGATATTGTTGGCGGTGGCAGGCTGCTTACTTCTGAAGAGATGGTTTTCCAGGCTGGCTTTGGACATGAACTCGTACACCAGGAGCAGCTCCCTGTCCTCGCCGCAGTAGCCAAGCAGCCTCACCAGGTTGGGATGCGACAGTCTACCCAGGAAGTTGACCTCCCACTTCACTTGCCAACACAAGGAACGGACATGTAGAACTGATTAGCTGAACCACAAATTTCATCAGGATTCTAAAGAAAAGACGCGATTTCATCAAACAAAACGAAAGAAGGGGGGAGATTTTTCCATGTTTTAGAAGCACACAAACACTGATGGAATGGAACGAACATCCAGACGAAGAAATGGTGCAGAATCGATCAAGAGGCGATCGATGGATGGGATGGGATGGATCACCTGCCACTCCTGCAGGCCCTGGACGCTCTCCGGGTTAAGCTTCTTGACGGCGACGATGACCCCGGCGTTGCTCTTGGCCGGGTTGAGCGTGCGCTCGTCGACCCAGCCCTTGTAGACCCGGCCGAAGCCGCCCTCCCCGAGCACCATCTCCAGCTTGAACCCGCGCGGCTATCTCGCACCTTGACGCCCCTCCCGTGCCCAGAAGAACCAGAGGTGGGGGAGAAGAACCAGAGGCGGGTGCCACGAGCCACGCCGAGAAGAGACCCACCGGGAGCCGCAGACGGATGCCGCGGAGACCCGCTGCCAGGCGCCGCCGGGAGCCGCGTACAGGCACCGGAGCCGCCCGCTCTGCCCGCCCCTACGCCCCGGCCCGCTCCGTGTCCACGTCGCCAGGCGCCGCCGGCAGCCGCGCCCAGGCACCCCCGCCACCCGCCCTGATGCCGCGACGCCCGCCCCCGCGTCCCGGGCCGTTCCGCGCCCACCGCAACGCCTGCCTTGTCGCGCCCGCCGGCCATGCCGCGACGCCCGCCCAGCGGCACCCGCCGCGCCGCGAGCTCGCACGGCCGCAGCGCCCACCCAGCCGCCCCCCATCGCGGCCGCCGCACCCACCACAGTGCCCGCCTTGCCGTGCCCGCTGTGCCACGAGCCCGCCGGCCGTGCCTCCCCCGTTGATGTCGCGCGCCCTGCCCAATAGGCACCAATGGACACGGTGCGGGCGGGATAACTGTGATAAGGGCATTTCAGTCATTTCGCATCTGATTTTATGTATTTTATTTTTTTAATTGTTTAATCAGCCTCTAAATAACGGACATCCAAACCAGGGGCAAACTGCTCCTTCGTTTCAAAATAACAGAGGTAAAATCACAAAGTTGAAAAAATAAGGGTAAAATCACAATTGAACTTCTGGACAGGAGCAAAAACACCGTTTTCCCTAAATATAAACCCCGACCATTGTATCAAGGACATCAATCACAATCAATACAAACCGGCTTCTAGCCAAAAACCTTAGGAGTAGTAGTAGAATAGAATCTCGGCAAGTCCTTTGGTAAGCATGGCTGCATCGATACCGATCTCCGGTTTGCTGTAAGTACCATCACGACTAGTGTTTTTATCTCGTTAGGCTGCATCGATACCGATCTCTAGCGTGGTTTAAGCTCTGGTTAGTTATCGATTTGTCTCTAGATTGAGTAAGGTTGCATCGATACCGACCTCTTGCCTAGTTTAGATATCAAATCACTAGTTATCGAATCTGTTAAGGATTAGTAAGGATTCCTTACTGTTTTTAGTAGATTCACCGATTATCGATCTTGTTATCTTTAGTATCTTTACTAATTTTAGCAACATCACCAATTTACCTGATAAAGATTGAGACAGATCAGCATCTTATCGTACCAATCTATCGTCTTTTGTGCTATACCACGATCAAATCTTAATTTGATGGTAAATTCTGCTAGATCATCTGTTTTATCTCAATCTTGGTCAAACATAATACGCGTTCAAGGCTTATTTGGCTATAGGCAGGATTATTGGCTAGTAAATTCTAATCTATTATACGTTAGCTTAGAATTCATTAGTTAATGGATCCGTTTATGGCTAGATATGACCTTGTCCGTTTGCTATGCTTCCCATCAGCTATATAGCCGATGGCCTATGCCTTCACTTATAGTATGTTTTCATGATTATGTTGAAGTATAAATAGATCTAATCGACTCATTAAGCTTTAGTTTGTTATGTTTACCAACCGCTGCATCAATATTGAACTATTTGGTAGTGATAATAGATTAGATCTGATCTGTCTATAGATTTATGTGTATTAAATAGTTGACCATTTGTATAGCCGATAAGCCTACGTTTTTATGACTTACTCTTTTTACAAGTACATCGGCCCTTTGATGATTGTCTTGTTTTTGTCTTGTTTAATAAGCTGATGTTGCTAAATTTCACTCCTGCCAACCAATCAATGCAACTATGTTTAATCATACGATTCATTTTATTGCATTCTTTCATGTTTCATGATTATCGGCCGTCAGATCTACATAGTTAGCACTTGATAATAGCCGATAGCACTTGCCTTAGATATTTTATATCATGAACATACCAGATATCAACTCTCTAGTCGATAGCCTTTCTCATCGGCTCTTTAGCCATACATTGGAACAGTCTAGGACAACACCGACATGTTCCACCTTAAATTACTGATGATCTTTCTCTCCTTATCAGTTGCAGGGTCAAATTGACTGGCACGCCAACGAACTCAAAACCGGCTTGTCCTGCTGGAGCCAAAGCACATCTCCCAGGCTTGTCGTGTGTCAGTGCGGTCAGATTTTCGCGTCGACACCTGTCCGCCTCCTCTAGCCCGTTCTCGGACGCCCGCCTACCCCCCGCCTCCTCCAGCCCCTGCGGCGTCCCCGCCACTAGGACTACTAACCGCTGTCCCCCGCCGTGACAAATATAAGGGAAACGTCAAAGTTCACCGTTGTCGCCCCTGCCCTAACTCTTGCCATCCGGTTGTCCGGCCCCGCCCGCTTGGCGGCGCCCCCGCCACCGAGCTCACCGCCAGTCACCCAGCCACCACCACCACCGTGTCTACTTGCCACCCCAAGCCCTCCCTTCTAAACCCGAAGGAAGAAGAAGCCATCACCTGAACACACTCCTCAATCTCAGTCGACTGAGATGGAGGAAACGTGCATAAAAAATAATGTTCCCTACATAGATAGTTTTCATATAAGAAGTTTTGTTGGATTTATGAAGAATCTGTCTACCTAGAAACTGGTTGTTTTGGGCCTCCCCAACAACCCGTTGTTGGAAAGCACCAAAATAACCGGATTTGTAATCAAATAAAATCCGGTTGTTTTGGCTCCATCCAACAACCCTGTACCTCAGATCAAAATCTGATGGTCCAAATAATAGACACTAAAATCTAATGATCACTATAACCAACACTCAAATATAGATACAAATATTATACACATAATGCAAAAAAACAAAAAAATGGTACATCAACAAAGAAATAAATTTACATCAATGTAACACTAAAATTACAATGAACAAATCACAGTAAATATAGAAATATAAGACTGTAAATACTGTATAAGGAGAATATAAACACATGAAATTGAAGACCTGTGATCTAAATCCACCAGAAAAAACAAAAAAAAGAACCCGCCTAACATTAGAATCTCATATGACTACAAGCTGAACAACAATGACAAAGGATAAAGATAACTCCAAAATCTAAAACCAGGGTAGGCATGGGCACTTGTTGGGCTTCAACATCTTGTGGAACCATAGGTGCATGCTGCGGCCACACCGGAGCACCGATGTCTCTCTCAGCGAATCAAACATTGAGTCCCTTGCAACAACAGCAAAGGTTCCAAATGATGAGCAATCAGAGGTGTACACTTTGCAGCAGCAGCCAGAATCACAGAAGAAACTATGAATTGAAAAAATGATATCTTAAGGGTACTATTGCCATACTTGTACATGCACTCAAAAGGTACTATTGCCATACTTGTACTGGCACAAGAATGAAGATTGAGAACTGCATAACAACTAATACATATGTCAATGAATTAGTCTATTGACTACATGAAGAGAGCAAGCAACCACAACAATTCACATAGACATATACCATACGCTTCAGAAAAAAACAAAAACAAAAAAGATAGAAAAATACCAGACACATATTCTAAAATTTAAAAAGCTAAGTATCTACCATACGAAGAAAATCAGAAAAACAAATGACAAAATCTTCAGAAACAAGGGGGATGAGGGGGTCAATGGGAGCCTATAAAATTATTTGCAAAAACTTAGCCTATATTTGAATTACTATCCAACGCGCATCTTTTCTAATAGTTAGGATCACACAAGCCGTTCCAGGATACTATTGTGTCGGCATCGCGACAATTACAGCAAGTGTCGAGGGATAGTTTTACCCAGGTATATGGGTGACGATCTAGTCTTAGAGTTGAATGTCACTGGAGTATGCTCATAATATTTTTAATCTTTAACTGTGTGCCTATTACTTAGAGGATGAGAGGTTGTTCCAGGTTGTGTATCAACTCAATGTACTGATCTTGGGATGAAATAAAATCTTCCTTTTTTTTAAAAAAAAGGATCACACAAACCAACCTGTGACATTTTGATCCTTGGAGCGATTAGGACTATTTAAAAACAATATAGAAGTAAACTTTTCGTAACCTTACAATAGCACGAAAAAACTCTATGAACACTTGTGATATGACCGTGACCTATGGCAAATTGTTTGCAACCTACAGATAGGAACCACCCAATTTAAACAGAGCTTCTAACACAAGCTTCAAAGCCGTCAATAGCTGAGAACACAATAGTGTACACTTGATCAAGCTAAAATTAATAAATTAATGTTCCAAGAAATAGCTTTGCTTGAGTAGTGAACCATTTGTGTCTGAAACTGATACCGCACAAGATGAAAAACAAGACAATCTGCTCTCCTGAAACTATCTGGACAAAGACTGAACTTTAGGCTACTATAGATCAATGGACAAGAAAACAACAAGCCCAAGCACGGTTACCAATTTGCAATGAATGAATACTAGATAGAACTGTACACACTAGAAATATCCACTTCTATGACAAAAATCTTAATGGCGAATCTGAAACCATCGTAGAAGATCGTTTTTTATAATGAATACTTCTGTTTCGTCATAGATCAGTGGTGACGATCCTGCAACGCTCCCTTTCTATGACGAAATCAGGCATCGTCACAAAAAACATCATAGAAGAGCGTAGGGTTTCGTCACAGATCACTCGCGCATCTCATCTGTGACAATCTCATTTAAACATATGACGAACAGGGCTTCATCATTGAACTAATTACACATCTGTGACGAACAATATTTGATCTGTAACGAATGGCTTCGTCATAGATCTCCACACTGTACTTTCTCCATCCGACGTGTACCTTTGGGACCTGTAGTTACTCATCCGTGACGCTTGCAATTCATCATAAAAGTCTCCGCTCGATCCTTTCTCCATACGACGTGTACCTATGGGACCCTTCTCCATCCGACGTGTACCTGTGAGACCTACAGTTACTCATCCGTGACGCTTGCAATTCATCATAAAAGTCTTCGCTCAGGCATCCTTTTGGAGGCTAGGCGGCGGGTCTTTCCGGTGGAGCACGCGGCATTGGCGTCCATGTCCATCATGTGCTGCGGCAGAGGCGACAGATCCGATCTGCAGGTCTCCTTTCTCACCTTTTCCTGTTCACTTCACTGTTTTGGTCCTTACTTGAACATGAGGTATATAAGAAACATTGTAGCATTGCAGATCTGGTTAGGCCAATGCTAATGAAAAGAACTAGGAGGTGGCACTGGTTGGTTTTCTGCCGGTGTCTTGGTTTTCTGCATATGTTCAGTGTTCTTACTGTAAATGCCTAGGCCTGTTAATTGTCAAGTGCTTGCTTAATTATACCTATCTATCTAGGCAAGCATACAAGCCCTTCGCTTCTGCCTTAAACTATTTTTTCTGTCCAGTGCTTACTTGATTCTATATTTCTGTTTTGTATGCTCCAGTGCCACCAGTGAGTCCTTATGGTATTTTGAACTTGTAACATATCTGAGGCTACATTTCTATGCCAATGATGTCTATATGGTTGTTGGATGTATTATGATGCAACTCATATGTTTGCTTTATGTGTCTTCTCCTTGTTGACAACCAAGTTATCCATTTGGTTCCAAACAAGAGGAAGGCATCGAAAGCAAATCAAGGCTTTGTGCCCATCATTCACATCACTAAGGATAATAATGTTTAAGCTACACATGTTGCTACCGATGCCAATGATGATCACTACCACTTGTTCACTAACATTCTACTTGTGAAAACTGAAGAAGCTCAATTAACTGCTGAAATTGTAATAGTTACATCTCCATTAACTGCTACTATATATATATATATGGTGCTACTTTAAATTTACATGAGGTTGTACCATGAAAATTATTAATAGTTGCACTTTAGTATGAGTTGTGGACTTCATTGATGGATCTTTGTGGGATTATTTTCCTCTTTAGTGATCTCATTACTGAGGAAGCTCTCATCATACTGCATACTGACGAAATGGAGGAGGCCCCCAATAAGAGGAATGCACTGGCCAGCCTCACGGAGGATGTTGTTTTTGAGATCCTCCGCTATCTCCCTGCCCGCTCCTTGTTCTGCTGTAAATGTGTCTGTCGCTCCTAGAAAGACCTCATCTCGGACCCCCAACAACCATAAGAAGCTGCCCCAGACTATGGTCAGCTTCTTCTACGATAGTGAAAATGGTAATCGAAACTTCACCAGCGTCGTCTATGGTGTACTCCCCCCGCTCCTTGGAATTCTTACCCTTCAACATTGACAATCTAGCTCTCTCAGATTGCTGCAATGGCCTCATCCTATGCTGGTGCCTTGGGGCTGATGGATACCGCTATGTTGTCTGCAATCCAATGACCTAGAAGTTTAAAATTCTGCCGCCTAGCACCCATGATGTTGGCCATGCTGTTGGTCAGGCTCGCTTGGCATTCAATTCGACAGCCTCCTTGCACTTTCATGTGATTGAATATATGGATGTCAACATTGTGTACGTAGGTGTAGATCTACTCATCTCAAACTACAGCATGGATCTATAAGGAATCTGAATGGGGCGAGCATACTGATGTGACATTTTATAGACAACCAAGTGTGTTTCTTAACGGTTGTCTACACATTATGGGGCACTTTGGGAGGTACTCTATGATATTTGTTGTGGATATGGAGGGAAACACATGGAGGAAAATTGATAGGCCAGATGGTCTTCACCACTCCATGCATCAAGCTTAGGGTCACTTGTGTTTATGTACTGTTGATGGTCCCAATGATTCCAAGCTTTCAATCTAGATCCTTGAAGACTATGGTACTGATAATTGGACATTGAAGCATACGATCACCACGCTGATCCTATTTGGAAGGATTAATATTAGATTTGGTTGCCTAGACTTTGATGATGAGGACATAGTGATTACAGTTCACCCAGAATGGAATTTGATTATATTTGCTAGGGAGGATGGAACAATCATCGCATATAACACGGCCCGCAAAAAAGTTCATGTCATCCATGTCCGTGTCTTTCGATATGGTAGACGTACCATAAAAAAAGAGTTCATCTGCAGACCATACTATCTTCATTATGTTCCCTTGTTCTTGGATTCATTAGCAGAGCAGTAAATAAAGCTGCATTTGATGTATCTCTCTGTCATGCATTTTAAATGGACCAATATTATTTGCTTGTCTATGGACATGTTAATTTCTTCAATGATGGATGTTGTCATTATTTCAGCTAAGCTAGTATGTCATCTTTATTTTGTTTGCAAACTGAATTATTTGTTTGGTTCGCACATGTGTTATGGTGGTGTTACAACTTTCGTCGCTGTTTCATCCATTAATTCAGCTATAGTACAATACTTATATTGATTTCTAATGTCATGGGTACTTGGGGTATGCTCATGAAGGCACTCCAACATACAAAAAAATGACACTTCAAAAGCACTACAATGCACCCACCATATTGTACTACTAGGCTATGCTACTATTAAGTTAGTCAAACTTAAAATCATAGACAACACAGTAACAAGCATCATAGGAAGACGAGAAAAACTATGGAGGATACTGTCAGACGCGTTCAAATGTACAGAGGTCGGACTTTCTTACATGTGCAATAACATTTCAATACCAATGGCTCCTCTGCTCTGCATTAGACTGAGGCGAGACTTGCGGTCGGACTTTCTTACGTGTGCAATAACATTTCAACACCAATAGCTTCTCTGCTCTGCATTACACTGAGGCAAGACTTGCTCCTCGCTGCAAGGTTCTTGCAAGTTCAATAAAGATTGACAAAGACACCAAGGCAACAAAAAAAAACAAACAGAAACCAAACGACCTGAGCTACACCACGCTCAACATATTATAAGTGCAAGACTTGCTCCTAGTGGTGAAATTGTAATGGTTGTCGCATGTACCTTCTTTAGATTTGTTTCCTTTAAGGAGCCACATGGGTATTCAAATTTATTGCGCACGCAAGAAAGTCTCAGCATCGTAAATCTAATCAGGCCAGACACATCTCATGTTATACATGGAAACCTACTTCGTACGAGTACTTTCGTTTACTCCCTAAAGGAAACAAACAAAATTGAAACAAAACAACAGAAAAGCAAAAGCAAAAATAATATTCTAGACTTATTCAGATGAACTCCTCACTGCATGATTTTTTCAAGTTCAACAAATTTTATCAAAGACACGAGTTGGTTTCAACAGAGATCAGAGGCACTCATGAATGTTTAGCATATTATAGATCAGATCAAAGACAACTAGCAAGAAATCTGCAGCAAAAAGCAACCAATAGGGGCTACAAACCAGCTACAAAATGACCAAAGGACCTAAGCTACACCATGCTCAATAGAGTTTAACCCACCTAAGGCCTTATTTGGATGCGCATGTATTTATCAATCCACATGTGTTGAAGTGGATTGGAGTGGAATTAAACTAAATTTCATTCCATTCCACTCCAACACATGTGGATTGAAGTGGATACACATGCATCCAAACAAGGATGTCCATGTATTCATCTCAATCCACATGTGTTGAAGTGGATTGGAGTGGAATTAAACTAAATTCCATTCCATTCCACTCCAACACATGTGGTTCGATGTGGATACACATGCATCCAAATAAGGCCTGATACAAAGTTCAACAAAAGTTAACACCAACATGCAAATAAGAGTTCACATATTTTACAAGGGCGTCCCGCAGATCAAACTTATTCATGACTACTAATACTACTGATATGTTCCACAGATCAAGGCTCAAGGTTGGCATGCAGGATCTTGTCCATGTCCACCTTCGGTAAGACAGTGTTGGCGGATGGCTTGAAACTCTCAATCAGATTGGTGATGCATCGTCCATGGAACACGGCGGAAAACCCTAGTTCACCACTCTAAGGTTCACCGTTGTGCCAATCTGAAGCTAGGCAGCAACCAGCGCCGTGGTAGCCCCCTGAAGAATGGCTTCGGTCACCATGGATCAAATTTGGGATGGTAGGGCTCGGAGGTGCTCCTCTGTGACAAATAGATTATCCACTTTTCCAATGGGGAAGGCCGCATTACAGGTGGCTAGCATGAACTTCTACAGGGTGTTGTCTCACGTGTTCAGTACCACAACAAGGTTCATCATGTCTTAGGCCTGCTGCTGGGCGATCGCCAAGTTGGCTCGCACCTGGGAGGCTAGATTCTTGAAAGCTTGAAGTGCGTCGCGCGTGGCATCTAGCTCACCGTGCAGCATCTCGACGTTCAGCCTGGTCAATGACAAATCCACTTCGGCCTCATGATAATCCTTCAATAATTGGCGGTAGTTTACATCATCTGAGGATTCACGCTCTTCTGATGATTCACCCACTTTAGAACCAGAGGGCTATGAGGGGACATACAAGCTCGATGGTGGCAAGCGGCGACGGGATGACTCTCCGGCACCACCGAGGGAAAGCCCCATGACCTAGGATGGCGCCACCATGGAGGAAACATTGCATAATGCAAGCCAAGTTCAAGCCCATATAGGATAAGGGGGAGAGCGATCTGATTGAGAAGGCAAATGACTTTTACCAAACTGACCGGTGCAGCATGGCACGGAATTGCGGGTGGCTGCCTCCATTGGGGGATGTCTCGTGGGGCCGCTTTCTGAGCATGACCAAGGATGAAGAACCGGGCACCGAGTCCAACAAGGCTTGGGACGCCATCACGCCCATGATCAATTCCAAATACTAGTTAAATTAAATAGCATGAACAAAAATACTAGTGTGAGCATTGCTCGCATACTCTGGTTAAATGAATATAAACAACATGAAGAGCGGTGATGATCCACCTCTAAAGGGGAACTGGTCAGTTAGAGAGCAGGCCATCGAGAGATCCATCTGACGGTGGAGGATTGCTAGCGTTGAAGACCTCCGAGGACTCCACATCAATAGACGACCTCATCCACTCTACCATGGTCCTAGCAGGAGGCGTCGGTGGCGTAGTAGGGTGGAAGGCAAAAGCATTGGGATGGAATTAGGAGCTCTAGAGAGAGAAGGCAGCAGGTATAACCATGCCAAAGAGGAGCCCTCTGAGCAAACTCATGTCTCCACCCACCCGCGGAACAATGAAAGTTGCCTAGGTTGGTATTATCTTACAGATGTCTATCAATCAATTTGCACTAGCTATTTGATATCCATGTTACTTTTCTAACAATCTGAATGTATGAAAACTGTGCAGTACCATTGCTGAGAAGTGAGAGGAAGCCGAGGCCTCGAACTCATGGATTTTTTCTTGACAAAATGAGTAAATCAATGGGAGGATTGAAGATGCCCATCTCTGTTGCTGAGGGGAATAGAAGGCCATATGATCTAGTGCAAGCTGCCAAGTTTGCCTCAGAGGCAGGTGTAGTAGTCAGGCATCAAATACTAATTTTGACACATTGGAAACATTACAAGAAGCCCTCTGGTGTCATCCATTACAAGAATTTTGTGGAGAGGCTAACTATATGTATGGGTATCCTCTCTTGACATTCAACTCTGCTTTAAGCAACTTTAATAGATTTACTTTTCATTCACACTACTGCATGCAGTCAAGGCTGGACATTGACAAGGCTCACCCACCAACACAAGCAACTTGATGGAATGTATTGCAGAGTGGGGTACGGTAGGCATGCTACAGGTTGAAGCAAACCTACTTCAATGGTGTCCCTACTAATTAGATCCATATGACCTCTCATATCCCATGCATGAGCAATGCACAGTGGTGTGAACTTGTCAAGACTTGGTCTAGTGCTAAGAACAAGGTGTGTGTGAACCCATCAATTTCCTGTCTACTCTTGCTATGGTCTACTTGTGCTGCAATCTAACATAAATGAAGCTATAGGAAACATATGAGACGAACAAGTGAAACCGTGCAAAAGTGAAGTACCACCAGTCTACAGGATCTCGCTCCTATGTTGTCCAGCTACAAACATTTGTAAGTGATGGTTGTGTTTTATTATTACTCTTGCCTTTGTATAAATATAAACAAAAACTCATGTGTAATGTGAACGGAAGGAGAGCAACAGGAAGGTCATAGAACACGATCAAGGACTTGATGAACAACATGATGATCTAGGACTTGAACAACATGGTCGACCTAATGAAGATGTTAATGCTGTGGAAGTCTTCAAGGACTTCCATACTAGTATGAAAAAGGGCCTGAGTGATGCTACAAGAGCAGCAGTTGTAAGTACCTTCATTTGCTTTCCTTGAAATCTACTGAACTCATTGCCATAAAAGAAGGAAACGCAGCAGGAGCCTAATATGCCAACATCATTTAATTTTGTAGTTGCAATTTTACACCAATCAATATGGTACCTGTATATTGTGCTTATGTAATCTCTATTGGCAGTAGGCTGCAAAAGACCTATGCATTATGCTTATGTAATCTCTATTAGCAGTCATCTGAGAAAGTCCTATGCATTACTTATTATGAATTAATCTCTTAGGTTTTCAGTTGAAGTCCTCTTCCACTATCTATAACCTAATGTTTTGCTGATTGAATTTCGCAGGAAGCTATGGAAGCTAAGCAAGTAGAACCTATTACTGACGGGTAGCAACCAATGACTAGTACTGATGTTGTTTTTAATGTCCTCTGCCTCTACCAGGGCAAGTGCCCCTCCTAGGCAAGCAGCAAAAACCTTTTTTGGAGAATTTTGGTATCCTAAGAAGCTCCACCAGAGCAGAGACATTGGCAGAGATGACACTTCGAGAGCAGCTTGCTGGTGAATAGGAAAGTACATCTGAGATCGTTGAACTAGTGGATGAACTAAAGGTGAGGATAGAAAAGGCTGAAAGAGAGCTTGAGGAATTCAAGCAATAGCAATAGGAGGAGTACAATAGGCTCTATGAGCTAGTCTTGCGCTTAATCTCTCTTGGTAATTAACTCTCAGTCTTCAACTCCTGTGGCTTGATGCGGTGAACATTTGTGGTCTATTGTGTGGACGCATGTGATGGCTTGATGTTGTGATACTCTGTTAGTGGTTCACTGCTGAAGTGTGAAATGTTAATTGTGGTTATTTGATTGCAAGGCTGAATTGTTATGTAGTCAATCTATGCAGTAGTGTCGATCTTGAATTACTTCTATGATGAATTGATTGTACTCCACGCGGTAGAACCAGAATAGGCCATGTGATCAAATAAAAATGTGACACATGGAGGAACTAGTGCATGACACGTGAAATAGCTAGAGCATGACACGTGGCTATTAAAAATCCAACACGTGGAATGATGTTGTCAAGCCACGTGGCCAAATAAAAATGCAAAACATGGATGGACAGTGTTGTGATGCATGGTCGAATAAGGAACGAACACGTGGACCAATAAAAATAGGCCACATGGTCCAATGAAGAAGTGACACATGATCCAACCGCAACATGACACATGTGCCCATAAAAAACTAATATGTGGAACAACAGGAACCCGACACATGGTC
This sequence comes from Miscanthus floridulus, assembly GCF_019320115.1. Taxonomy (NCBI): domain Eukaryota; kingdom Viridiplantae; phylum Streptophyta; class Magnoliopsida; order Poales; family Poaceae; genus Miscanthus; species Miscanthus floridulus. The sequence continues at coordinate 33,790 of NW_027096816.1, read as the reverse complement.
CAGTAAGAACCTGAAACATACAAGAACCAGAGATGGCCATGTTGTGAAGTAAGAAGGTGACACATACCCGAACCATCTCCAATGCAACTAGCTATAGCATGTACACATGGAAAGCATCTCCAACGGAAGCACCCACCAGCGTGGCAACCCCCCTGCCATGCATGCCAAAATAGTTCTATGACATTCTGTTTTCGTCATAGATCAAGCCACTTTTATGACGATTTGTGAAAATCGTCATAAAAGTTCAAGTATGACGTGACTTCTACGATGAACCGTTTTTGGTCATAAATTCATCATAGAACTAAAATTATGTTGAATTTGGCTCCTTTAGTGATGAAAGCTATTCATTATAGAAGTGGATATTCCTAGTAGTGGTAGCAAGAAAGGGACATTGCATAAGTGACGATTTATGAGTTGCTAGTTTTCTAATTCAAACCTGATGACCAACGTTGTACTATGCTGGTTGTTGCTACTGGTATTTGGTACCTGCAAAACAGATGGAGACAGAGGAGATAGGAAGCAAGCTACATCAGATTGTCGATGAAGCTGGGCCAATGCAAGGTAGAAACTCCTTCAGTCAAGCAGAGCAAACTGTTGCTAAATCAAAAAAAGATTAAACTAAAGCTGATACACTGAACTGAAAGAGAAGCTCTGAAAACCAACTGCATGTGCTTCAGGTGCTACTAAAAATATGGTGAACAGCCTTAAGTGAAAAACTTCACTTGAGTATGCTAAATATTCACCTCGTAGTCATCGGCCTTGAGGCACTCTCAATAGTATTAAAAAAAGTATCTACAAAGGCAAATACTTACACTAAAAATACACTATAAATTAAAAAACGAGAATCTAATTCCAAGAATTTGAGTCACACTGAACCTAGAAACCAGAATTGGTACATTCAATTCAAAGCTTGAATAACAAATTTAGAGAGAAACCAACTAAAAGATCAAGCAAAAATATCAGTGAGCTTAATTTTATAAGGAAATCATGAACAAACAAATGCGAAAAAAACAACCTTGAATCTGACAACAACAACATCCTAATAAATCTTCACTCATTTAAGCTGAACAACAAAAGAGAGGAAATAAATATGTACCTCGGCATACAAGAGCTTGGTTACCACTAGTTGTTAAACAGCAGCTGACCCCAAAAACTGTAGCAAAGTCTCAATCTGCATGATAGATCACACATGATGTGTATGGAAACAAAGCAACCCCTAAAGAAAATAAACACTCCAAGAGTTACCTCTAGGTAGGCAAGCACCCTCAAACCAGCAGCTGCAGTGAGACCAATTGTCACATGATGTATAAAGACAATGTAAACACATGAATTTCAAAACCTGTGATCTAAATCCAACGATCAAACAAACATAAGCCAAAAAGATAAATCAAAACACTACCTAGCACTTGAATATCAATATGACTACAAACTCAACCAAAAAATGACAACTCACGCTACATAGAGTTCAGCACACATACTACTTAAAATCTTAGGTGTAAAACTTACACTAAATATTCAAATAACAGATTACATCGACAAAAATAAAAAATTACATCACTCTGACAAGAAATTTACATTGAACAAATCATTGTAAATATAGTAATATGACACTATAAATACAGTATAAAGATAATGTTGTAGTAGAACCTCCTAAATTATAGGACCCACATGCACTTGTCACTGTCCAATGACCTTTGACAACTATGTATATATTCCTGGTAACTTAAGAAGTCTGTCGGGTGTCCTCGGGGAACCTCAAATCATCCACGATTTCTGAGCAGGATCACGTTACAGAGTCATTGCAGTATTAAAACATTTATGCAAATATCAATACCAGAGTAAAAATAGCGGAAGTCTTACGATAACATAGTTTATAAACCAGTTGTTTCAAACCTTACAAACCAAGTTCGATAATTATTACAAACCATAGTAGTAGTGGAGTGGCATAATTAACATATACATAACACACAAAATAAACATCCTGCCCAAGGATCACACAATTACTTCTCATCGTCAGAACGAACAATAGTCATGTAGCACGATCCAAAACAGATCTGCTCATGAGGCTCACCTGCAACAAGGGTCAACAAACCCTGAGTACAAAAGTACTCAACAAGACTTAACCGAAATATTAACTGATAAACTTAGGAATGCAGGCTCAGGGATTCAAGGTATAGCTTTAACAATAATCAAAGTTCTTTTGCGTAAAAGCTCTTTTAACAAAATTCTTTATATAGAAAACTTCATAAAAATTATATACAAAGTTGACACGATCCGTGTTGGGATCATGAAACTTCATATCCAACACCTTCACAAGCCTTATTCGAGTTCTAGTTATTAATACTACGATGATGAACAGTGAGTTGAGTCTCTATGACCGAGGAGCAATGACGATTCGAACCAATTAAACCCAGCTAGGAATTCTAGACCACACGACATATGCAGGTCCCTAACCTACATATACCAACCTGCACTTAGATCCTCTAAAACAAGAACGGGTCCGCGCCACCCGAGAATACAGTACTCCACCAATCCAGCCCATTGCCACATGGGTACACGCTATTCCCACCATCTCTCCACTCCCAGTGCGCGAGTAGCCATTCTCATAATAGAATAGCCGAGTAAAGGCTTACCGGAGTATGTGGTTAGTACTACAAATTCTCACCTCATGCAATTCAACAACGGATGTGCCTTAATCGACACAGGCGGAAAGAACCCGCTCACAAGACCTCCATGTCTTGTGGCTCACACACACTGAGTCCGCCCGGTCTAGATTTATTACTCCACATTCCCATATCACATGATAACATAAGTTAACCAAAATTCCATTTAAAGTTCGTAGATGACAGGTAATCACCCGACTTTCATCGTTCTAAGCATAGCTAAGCAAAACAAGGCATATACGAATTTAAAAGGGTAATATGGTAATTATGGAATAACAAGGTTGGTAATGCACCAATTTGTTTTTCACTTGACTCCTAATCACTTAATGCAGTAAAGAGAAGCAAAAGCGAAATCAATTTGTAAAATACAAGGTAGGGTTGTATGCATCTGGGGCTTGCCTTCGTTGACGGAAAAATCCGGTTCCTGCGACGTTACACAAGTATTCGATCCGACCTCAACAGATGGATTAACCTCCTCAACAACTTGATTAACTACCACGTGTTCACCTTCGTTCACTACACGTAATAATAATGCCATGTTTAACATGATGCAGAATACGAAACATGATGCTCGATGATGGATGCAAAATTTAACAATTTGAATACAACTTTCCTTCGCGGTACAGTTGCAAGTCAAACAAACTAAATCTTTTTCGTAACACATACATCAATGGCCAAGGATCCTTATCAACTAATGACCCAAGGTCATCACTTAATCCAAAATTTCAAACAAAACCTAAATCATTAAAGGTTACTATTTGCTTTTATGAATTAATTATTTAATTCAAAATTATGAAATAAATCAACTTATTCTAATTGAGCTCAAAATTTTAGTAAATGATCATTACATGATAAGTAAGTGGCAAAACAAATTTCATATTTTTTGGACAATTAAATAAGCCTAGAAAAATCATGGAAATTCATTTATTAATAAATTGAGCAATTTTTATCACATTCAAAAAGTGCTGAAAAACAATATTTCATATTTTTCTTAAATACTATACATCTCAGAGAAGTCACAAAAATTTTCAAAATTTTTGGAGTTTTAAAATAAATCTACAAAAAAATAACAAAAATAGACACTATTCATTCAAATATGAAAATAGAAAAATTCATTTGAACGCTGAGTCGTTGACAACCCGACCCCACCTGTCATCCCTAACCTCACGCGTTTGACCACGACGGCGACGGCGCTGACCGACGTAAACTTGTCGACGGTGAGTCCAATGGCGACGGCCAAAGTACCAAAATGATTACCAAGACTAGGCGCATCGATTTACATCCCTATCAGCACTGATTACGGCCCTATACTAGCTCGACGTCGGACATGGCGGACGCGGTGGCACAGCAACGCTACACCGGCAGCGTGCAACCGGTAGAGCTCAAACAAAGGATCCAGGAAGCACCAGTGGCTCACCCCGAACGCGTTGAAGCAAGGAGTGAGGTCGGAGAAGCAACGGAGAGGCGTGGCGACGATCACGGTGATCATGGCGGAGCAAAGATCATCAGTGAGGAAGAACCGGCGACTGCAGTGGTCAAAATGAGCAACCAACTATAGATTAAGTACCACAGCATCGAGACGAAATGGAATCAACCAAAACCAGGGACGGAGATGCACCGTGGAGCTCTGGCCGCGGCGAATCGTGCTCGGCGGAGGAGTTGCCGGCCGCGAGGAAGAAGACGATGCAACTCGAGTTCCCGACGAAGACAAGCCGAATTGTTGGGTCGGCTGGATGCGCAAGGAGTAAGCAAAGCTGGAACTAGCTTATCAGCGATGGTGGAGCACAACAACGACGGCGCGGGCTCGCCGGAGATGAGCAAGGCGACGGGAAAAACAGAGCAAGGAGAAAGGGCAAAGACGACGGCGGCTCAGGTTATAAAGGGGGCCAAGAAGCTCGAGGAAGATGCGTTGTGGCCTTTACCGCGCCAGCACGATGCCAAAATGGCCACGACCGCGCCTGGAACGCCGAAGAAGGAAACGCCGGCAATGTAGCTTCGGCGGTGGACACTGTTCACCAAAATTACAAATTTGCCATTCGCTAAATTTCCCAAATTACTCCCAAATTTTCATAACAACTCAAAAATCTCCAAAAACAAAAGTTGTTCAAAATCAAAAGTTCTACAACTTTGCTTTTATAACCAACCCCTAATTCAGTCTACATTTTGAAATGATCTTTTAAATTCAAATAGGGGATATTTAGCGAATTACGCCTTTTTGAATTACTCCAAATTTTTCTAAACAACTTGAAAAACTCCAAAAATAAACTTTGTATAACTTGTCAAGCTCTACACTTTTGCTTTAAGGCTCAACCCCAAAATATGCTTAGATTTTAAAATGGATTTTCAGGGTAGGATTTAAATATTGAAAATCAGGGTTTTCGGAATTTCAAATCAATACAAAGGTTTCAAACTTGATTCAAACAATACCAAGCAATACTTAACACATAAATATAAACTTGTTTTAGTGTGTGCATACAAAGTTTTTAATATGACCAAATGCCTTGCAATGCATATGATGACATGGCAGTTTTAGTATTTAAACACCCGGGGTGTTACAATCCTTCCCCCTAAAAGAAATCTCGCCCCGAGATTCAAAGCCATAGAGTAAGTAATGGAAAAGGAAATGTGTCAGTCCAAAAATATCCAAAACTTGTCCATAAAACAGCTGAGGTCCCTTTACAAAACATAACTTGTACAACCAAACTCAACTAACATTACTCTATTCTATATTAACGCTAGAAACTCTAGAAACTTTTCTAACAAGTAATCTTCTAATTCCTAAGTAGCTTCCTCTTCTGAATGTTGATTCCATTGTATTTTATAGAACTTGATTGTCCGTCTTCGAGTAACATGATCTTTCTAATCCAACACTCGGATAGGATATTCGGAATAAGTTAAATCCGGTTCTAGTTCCACTCCTTCAACTTCAACATTCTGTTCAGGCACTCGGAGATACTTCTTCAATTGAGAAACATGGAACACATCATGCACAGCTGCGAGATGTTTAGGTAATTTCAAGCGATATGCCACTTTTCCATACCTTTCCAAAATTTGATATGGTCCAATATATCGAGGTGCCAACTTGCCTTTAACACCAAAACGGGTAACTCCCTTCATTGGTGATACTTTCATATATACAAAATCTCCCTTGTTAAATACCAATGGTCTCCGTCGTCTATCCGCATAACTCTTTTGGTGGGACTGAGCTATCTTCAGATTACTCTGTATTTGCCTAACCTTGTCTTCTGTTTCTTTCACAAGGTCAACTCCAAAGAATCTTCTCTCTCCAGGCTCAGACCAACTCAATGATGTTCTACATCTATGACCATAGAGTGCTTCAAATAGAGCCATTCTAATGCTTTCCTGATAACTATTGTTGTATGAGAACTCGGCCAAAGGTAAGCACTCATCCCACTTATTGGAATAGTTAAGAACACAACATCTTAACATATCTTCATGTACTTGATTGACTCTTTTAGTCTGTCCATTAGTCTGCGGATGATAAGCTGTACTATACAGAAGTTTGGTACCTAACGAAGCATGTAAGTGTTTCCAAAAGCTAGAGACAAACTATGTACCCCTATCTGACACTATGGTCTTTGGTACTCCATGTAAGCTCATGATTCTTGCTAAGTACATCTTGGCATATTGGATCGTAGGATATATTGTCTTGACAGGAAGAAAATGTGCTGACTTAGTGAGTCGATCTACAATAACCCATACTGAGTCAAATCCCTTTGATGTCTTGGGTAGACCAACAATAAAGTCCATACTTATGTCCCCCCACTTCCAAGATGGAATAGGTAATGGTTGTAATTCACCAGCAGACCTCAAATGTATAGCTTTCACCTTTTGACAAGTATCACACTTTGCTATATATCTAGCAATCTCTATTTTCATTTTAGTCCACTAGAATCTTTGCTTCAAGTCATGGTACATCTTGCTGCTTCCCGGATGGATAGATAACCTAGTAGCATGTGCCTCTTCTAGAATTGACTGCCGCAACTTAGGAACTTTTGGTACCACCTGGTGATCCTTGAACCATAACACATCTTCATCATCTATGCTAAAGCATTCCGCTTTTCCATTCTTGACTCTTTCCTTGACATGGGTGATACCCTTGTTTTCCTTCTGAGCAGCAATAACTTGATCTCAAATAGTGGCTTCAACAATTATGTTGTTCAAACTTCCTTATTGAATTACTTCTACATTCAACTTTTCCATTTCTTAACATAAATTCAAACCCATTGTTCTCACTATTAGACAATTGCAATAACTTTTGCGACTGAGGGCATCTGCAACCACATTTGCTTTACCAGGGTGATAATGTACTTCCAAATCATAATCCTTAATCAGTTCTAACCATCTTCTTTATCGCATGTTCAACTCTGACTGAGTAAAGATATACTTTAAGCTCTTGTGGTCTGTATACATATGGCACGTATTACCAAGCAGGTAATGCCGCCAAATCTTCAGAGCATGAACCACAGCTGCTAACTCTAGATCATGAGTCAGATAGTGTTCTTTGTGTTGCTTAAGTTGCCTGGATGCATAAGCAATGACTCGACCTTCTTGCATCAACACACATCCAATACCAATACCTGAAGCATCACAATAAACATCAAACGACTTCTCGATATCAGGTTGGGCTAACACTGGTGCAGTAGTCAACAGCCTCTTCAAAGTCTAGAAAGCCTCTTCACAAACTGATGACCAGACAAACTTGACTTGGTTCTTCAACAACTCAGTTATGGACTTTGATACTTTAGAGAAATCTAGAATAAACTGACGGTAATACCCCGCCAAACCCAGAAAACTCCAAACTTGATGAACTATGGTTGGCGGTTTCCAATCAAGCACATCCTTCACTTTGCTAGGATCAACTGCAACTCCTTCGGCTGACAAGACATGTCCAAGAAATTGCACTTCCTTAAGCCAAAAATCACACTTGCTGAACTTGGCATATAGTTGATGTTCTCTCAAGCGGGTCAGAATAATTCTGAGATGTTCCGCATATTCTTTCTTATTCTTGGAATATACTAAAATGTCATCAATAAACACCACTACAAACTTGTCTAGCTCAGGCATGAATACTGAGTTCATCAGATACATGAAATGAGCGGGAGCATTTGTCAAACCAAAAGACATTACCAAGTATTCATATAATCCATATCTTGTGGTAAATGCCATTTTGGGAATATCTTCCGGCTTTATCTTGATTTGGTGATATCCTGACCTCAAATCTATCTTGGAGAAAACTTTAGCTCCGGCCAATTGATCAAAAAGCAAATCTATCCGAGGTAAGAGATACTTATTCTTGATGGTTACTTCATTCAACGAACAATAGTCAACACATAACCTTAGGGTCTCATCTTTCTTTTTCACAAATATTGCCGGACATCCCCAAGGTGAGGAACTAGGTTGGATAAACCCCTTCTCAATCAATTCTTGCGACTGAGTCTTCAACTCGGCCAATTCCTTAGGTGGCATCCTATAAGCTCTCCGAGAAATCGGAGCTGTTCTAGGTTGCAACTCTATATTAAACTATACATCCCTATCAGGTGATAGACCAGGTAAATCTTTAGGAAACATGTTCGGAAATTCACACACTATCGGAATATCTCTAATCTCATTGACAGCAGTTGCACAAATCTTGCCCACTGATCTTTTTGGGGGTTGGAAGTTGGATGAGAAGTTGATAATTACTATCAGGCAAACTTACCCTTAATGTCCTATTCAACGCATCTATAACAGCCTTATGCTGATACATCCAATTCATTCCCAAGATTACATCTATATCCTGATCCTTAAGGATAATCATGGTAGTGGGAAAAATATGCCCACCCAGGTTTATGGATACCTGGTATACTATTTCCTTAGTACACAGACGTCCCCCGGGCGACTGTATAAAGAAACTTTCCTTTGTTGCCCTAATTGAAATTTCATACTTCATGACAAATGTTCTATTGATGAATGAATGCGATGCACCAAAATCAAAAAGTATAACTGCAGGGTGATTGGCAATAGGAAACATACCCATCATCACTGGCTCTCCTTCCAGAATTTCTCCAGCTTGAATATAGAACACCCATCCTGTCTTCCTCTCATCTTTGCCCTTCTAAGCATTCTGATTGGGGTTCTTATTTGGTGCCTGACCCTGTTGTTGATTGGTAGGGGACTTCTGATAATTTTGATTAGCCTGCCTAGGATATGGACATTCCCTAGAGAAATGATCAGTCCTTCCACAATTGTAACACGTATAGTTGTGACCTAGGATGTTGGAACATTGCCACCAGGAGCATTGGTTGACTGTGAATTCAGATAGGTTATAGCAGGACGGACATTTGACTGTTGCCTGGCTTGAAACTGCGGCGGACGATAATGAGGACGATTATGATGTACTGGATGATAAATCACCCTCTGCCTCTTCTAATTTCCCCCAAAAGATTTGGACGACATACTCTTTTTCTTTTTGAGCTCCTTATGCTGTCGATACTTTGACTCTGAAGCAATTGCAATATTTACAGCCTCATGATAAGTGACATTGGTGCAAGTTGTCATCATTATCTGTAGCTTGGTATTCAAACCTCTCATAAACCACCTTTTCTTCTTTGCATCAGTATTGACATGTTCTGATGCATATTGGGACAGGTGATTAAATCTTTCCACATACTGCATCATAGTTTGATCTCCTTGCTTCAAAGCAAGGAATTCATCTAACTTCATTGTCATCACTCCTTTAGGGATATAATGGGCTCTGAAGGCAGTATGGAACTCAGCCCAAGTTATTGGAATGCCAGCTGGTTGCATAGCCACTAAGTTCACCCACCAAGCACTTGCTGCTCCTCTAAGTTGCTGGGCAGCAAACATAGGTTTCTGATATTCCGTGCATGGAATAAGGTCAAATTTCTGCTCCATGGTTCAAAGCCAGTCATCAGCCTCTAATGGTTCATCTGCCTTGGTGAACACTAGTGGTCTTGTGTCTGTAAAATCAACATATGTAGCCTCCTGTCTATTATGGTGGCGACCACGGTTTCCTTGCATCTGATTCTAATTACTTAGAGCGATCTCATGAAGCAAACGAGAATTTTCAGCCATCACATTGATAAGTGCGGTTATAGCATCAGCTAAATTTGTTGGAACTGGTGGCGGATCTGAAATACCGTCCTCATCTTGTGAAGTTCCAGGAACATACGAACCCCGCATACGACGCATCTACTCATAACAAACCAAACTTTATTCACAAGCCTTTATTGAATTGCACAAAAGCTTACTCCAGACACATTACATAGGGTTTACTAATATAAACACCAGAACTTGTAAGTACCAAAACAAAGATACATAGCTTAACTATAACTAACTATTATACAACTCTACTCTTTTTCGTGATTACTTCAAACTTCAGGCTCGGTGTCCATTCCGGAATTATTACCGCCTTCATCATCACTTTCATTGATCATTACTAATTCTTCAGGATCTTCTTCTTCCTCTTCCAATTCGTTATCATCGGCAAGGATGACACCGGGGTCCATTGCATCAGCTTAGGGCTCATGATTTGGATTTAGTAGATTGCTAAGCCTATGAACTTCCTCTATATAGAATTCTAGCTCATGAGTTCTAGCTCTAGCTACATTTTCCCTATGACATGCTTCATTCCTTCCCTCCACCGTACGAACTAACATGCTTTCGTAGTTCCTGTGCACGGTGGTGAGACGCCTCAATTGATCCTGTAATTCTCCTACCTGTATAGCATCCAAAGCCCTATCTCTAGTATCTCGTGCTAACTCTACAGAAATCCTCTGTATCTCTACCTGGGGATCAGGCCTAGAGCTGCTACTGCTAGCACCATCATTCCTAGGGGCAAGTTGGTGACGAGGAACTCCTTTGGGTCCAGTGGACTTACGGGGCGTCATCTTGGCACGAGCCATACTGTAGGAAGCCAATTTAATCCAAGTAAGACCATTTGATCAAAGTCTAAAGAGCAGCTAAGATGGATTACATTCCTCAAACCAGACTCACTACTCAACTCCAGACTAAGAGGTGAAGGAAGTAACTAGTGAATTAATCATGATGCATGAATCGTTCTTACGAACAAAAACATCAAAGTTTATAATACACATAAACAACATTTATTTTTATATAGGGCATAGTAAAATTACTACTCCACCACACAAAACCTTTTAATCAAATACGGAATGGCGAGAAAGAAATAAGATAAGTCAGAAGTAATTTGGACCAAATTATCAAGTTAAATTTAGTCATCCCAAATTATTTTGAAGTTTTTATAAAACAATACAACCAAAAACCTTATAACAATCACTCTGATACCATTCTGTGGCAGAACCTCCTAAATTATAGGACCCACATGCACTTGTCACTGTCCAATGACCTTTGACAACTATGCATATGTTCCTGGTAACTTAAGAAGTCTGTCGGGTGTCCTCGGGGAACCCCAAATCATCCACGATTTCTGAGCAGGATCATGTTACAGAGTCATTGCAGTATTATAACATTTATTCAAATATCAATACCAGAGTAAATATAGCGGAAGTCTTACGATAACATAGTTTACAAACCAGTTGTTTCAAACCTTACAAACTAAGTTCAATAATTATTACAAACCATAGTAGTAGTGGAGTGGCATAATTAACATATACATAACACACAAAATAAACATCCTACCCAAGGATCACACAATTACTGCTCATCGTCAGAACGAACAATAGTCATGTAGCACGATCCAAAATAGATCTGCTCACGAGGCTCACCTGCAAATAGGGTCAACGAACCCTGAGTACAAAAGTACTCAACAAGACTTAACCGAAATATTAACTGATAAACTTAGGAATGCAGGCTCAAGGATTCAAGGTATAGCTTTAACAATAATCAAAGTTGTTTTACGTAAAAGCTCTTTTAACAAAAGTTTTTATATAGAAAACTTCATAAAAATTATATACAAAGTTGACATGATCTATGTTGGGATCATGAAACTTCATATCCAACACCTTCACAAGCCTTATTCGAGTTCCAGTTATTAATACTACGATGATGAACAGTGAGTTGAGTCTCCATGATCGAGGAGCAACGATGATTCGAACCGATTAAACCTAGCTAGGAATTCCAGACCACACGACATATGCAGGTCCCTAACCTACATATACCAACCTACACTCAGATCCTCTAAAACAAGAACGGGTCCGCGCCACCCGAGAATACAGTACTCCACCAATCCAGCCCATTGCCACATGGGTACATGCTATTCCCGCCATCTCTTCACTCCCAGTGCGTGAGTAGCCATTCTCATAATAGAATAGCCGAGTAAAGGCTTACCAGAGTATGTGGTTAGTACTACAAATTCTCACCTCATGCAATTCAACAACGGACGTGCCTTAATCGACACAGGCGGAAAGAACCCGCTCACAAGACCTCCATGTCTTGTGGCTCACACACCGAGTTTGCCCGGTCTAGATTTATTACTCCATATTCCCATATCACATGATAACATAAGTTAACCAAAATTCCATTTAAAGTTCGCAGATGATAGGTAATCACCCGACTTTCATCGTTCTAAGCATAGCTAAGCAAAACTAGGCATATACGAATTTAAAACTGGTAATATGGTAATTATGGAATAACAAGGTTGGTAATGCACCAATTTGTTTTTCACTTGACTCCTAATCACTTAATGTAGTAAAGAGAAGCAAAATCGAAATCAATTTGTAAAATACAAGGTAGGGTTGTATGCATCTGGGGCTTGCCTTCATTGATGGAAAAATCCGGTTCCTGCAACGTTACACAAGTATTCGATCCGACCTCAACAGACGGATTAACCTCCTCAAGAACTTGATTAACTACCATGTGTTCATCTTCGTTCACTACACCTAATAACAATGCCATGTTTAACATGATGTGGAATACGAAACATGATGCTCGATGATGGATGCAAAATTTAACAATTTGAATACAACTTTCCTTCACGGTACAGTTGCAAGTCAAACAAACTAAATCTTTTTCATAACACATACATCAATGGCCAAGGATCCTTATCAACTAATGACCCAAGGTCATCACTTAATCCAAAATTTCAAACAAAAACTAAATCATTAAAGGTTACTATTTGCTTTTATGAATTAATTATTTAATTCAAAATTATGAAATAAATCAACTTATTCTAATTGAGCTCAAAATTTTAGTAAATGTTCATTACATGATAAGTAAGTGGCAAAACAAATTTCATAATTTTTGGACAATTAAATAAGAATAGAAAAATCATGGAAATTCATTTATTAATAAATTGAGCAATTTTTATCACATTCAAAAAGTTCTGAAAAACAATATTTCATATTTTTATTAAATACTATACATCTCAGAGAAGTCACACAAAAATTTTCAAAAATTTTGGAGTTCTAAATAAATCTACACAAAAATAACAAAAATAGACACTATTCATTCAAATCTGAAAATAGAAAAATCCATTTGAATGCTGAGTCGCTGACAACCCGACCCCACCTGTCATCCCTAACCTCGCGCGTTTGACCACGACGGCGACGGCGCTGACCGACGTAAACTCGTCGATGGTGAGTCCAACAGCGACGGCCAAAGTACCAAAATGATCACCAAGACTAGGCGCATCGATTTACATCCCTATCAGCACTGATTACGGCCCTATACTAGCTCGACGTTGGCTATGGCGGACGCGGTGGCACGGCAACGCTACACCGGCGGCGTGCAACCGGTAGAGCTCAAACAAAGGATCCAGGAAGCACTAGTGGCTCACCCCGAATGTGTTGAAGCAAGGAGCGAGATCGGAGAAGCAACGGAGAGACGTGACGACGATCACAGAGATCACGGCGGAGCAAAGATCGTCGGTGAGGAAGAACCAGTGACTGTAGTGGTCAAAATGAGCAACCAACTATAGATTAAGTACCACAGCATTGAGACAAAATAGAATCAACCAAAACCAAGGACGGAGATGCACCGTGGAGCTCTGGCCGTGGCGAATCGTGCTCGGCGGAGGAGTTGCCGGCCACGAGGAAGAAGACGATGCAACTCGAGTTCCCGACGAAGACAAGCCAAATTGATGGGTTGGCTGGATGCGCAAGGAGTAAGCGAAGCTGGAACTAGCTTATCAGCGATGGTGGAGCACAACAACGATGGCACGGGCTCGCCGGAGATGAGTAAGGCGACGGGAAAAACAGAGCAAGGAGAAAGGGCAAAGACGACAGCGGCTCAGGTTATAAAGGGGGCCAAGAAGCTCGAGGAAGCTGCGCTGTGGCCTTTACCACGCCAGTGCGATTCCAAAACGGCCATGACCGCGCCTGGAACGACGAAGAAGGAAACGCCGACAATGTAGCTTCGGCGGTGGACACTGTTCACCAAAATTACAGATTTGCCATTCGCCAAATTTCCCAAATTACTCCCAAATTTTCATAACAACTCAAAAATCTCCAAATACAAAAGTTGTTCAAAATCAAAAGTTCTACAACTTTGCTTTTATAACCAACCCCTAATTCGGTCTACATTTTGAAATGATCTTTTAAATTCAAATAGGGGATATTTAGCGAATTACACCTTTTTGAATTACTCCAAATTTTTCTAAACAACTTGAAAAACTCCAAACATAAACTTTGTATAACTTATCAAGCTCTACACTTTTGCTTTAAGGCTCAACCCCAAAATATGCTTAGATTTTAAAATGGATTTTTAGGGTAGGATTTAAATATTGAAAATCAGGGTTTTCGGAATTTCAAATCAATACAAAGGTTTCAAACTTGATTCAAACAATACCAAGCAATACTTAACACATAAATATAAACTTGTTTTAGTGTGTGCATACAAAGTTTTTAATATGACCAAATGTCTTGCAATACATATGATGACATGACAGTTTTAGTATTTAAACACTCGGGGTGTTACAAATGTAAATGCAACAATGGTGTACAATATACATTTTGCACTAGCTATGTTGCAATAACACATCAAGTAGAGTGCTGAACAGAAATCAATGAATCAAACCAAAAAAACATGAACCAAACAACAAATAATACTTAAAAACAAGGGAACATCCAACATAACACTAATTTTGTCGACTCCACGGCATAATCATGAAAACGTGGAAAGAAAATCGATCACAAAATGCCTACCAAGTTACATCTTACAACAGATGACCAACTTCCACTAGAGAATGGCATCTAGGTTTCCACAATAAACCAAACCAAACGAAGATCTTTACTCAGGGAGATGAAAACATCATAAAAAGGGAAAGAAACAAAAAACATATAGTATCACTCCGTGGAACTCCAATCCAAGCTGATCTATTTATCCATCCACACATTACGTGATGGGTTCACCGTAATCATGATCGGGCAAGCACAAAACCTAGGAAGAGGTAGGAGAGCAAGATGGGTGTTGGTATTTATAAATGCAAATAGAATATGAAGAATTCCACAAGCGCATAGGATACCGTTGTAGTATCTTATCGGGAGTATTCCAGGTATCGTTATTTTTATTTTACCACAGGGAAACAATGAAATAAAGATTTATTGGGTAACAAAGGAGTATCTATTAATATTCCAATATAGCTAGAGCAGGGGATAAATGTAATGACAGGAGTAATGCTTAATGACACTTAGGGGATAAATCTATAAGATAATGTAAACTAGTCAATTCGGGAGAACAACGGGTGAGGTAGATTCCTATGATATTCTTATTACAGGATCAAAGTATATATATAACCGACTATAGCTAAGACTAACTCTACTCTTGTGCACTTTGGGATGCCGCTTAGATGGTAGAGTACCTACAACAGATAACTCTACCGATGTGACTATGGTCCTACAATTTAAGAACCTGCTCAATTTGGAGTGGACTACAAAGGATAGATGGGGTTGTCACCTCCTGCTGCTACCACACAACTAAAGAATAGGGTGTACTCATAGGCAGAGCATCGTATAAGCATCATGCTTACACAAGGCTCGGCTACTTAGCCCAATCGATAAACTAGCATGCTAAGCGCTCTATGAACCCGCACACAAAAGTAATGATAACCTCAACTAAGGAAGATATATATTAAAAGTAAGCATAGCCATGTAGATAGGAATATGATGAATTTATAATAAGTCTTACAATGTGTGGAAGTGAAGATATAAGGCTTTGCTGAGCCTCCAAGATTAGATCCGAAACTTGAGCATGAGCCCAACTCGACCCTCGCTCCCAAGCTACTAATCTACTACATTAGAGAGTATAGACCTAATCCTCCTGGTGTATCTTGATCTCTGAATGAGAGGTATGAATTAGGGTTTTAGGGATGCTCTAGGGAGGGGGGTAGGGGCTGCTATATATAGGCTAGAGCATCAATTCTGGACCCTCGGATCAAACCGACTTGAAAGAATAGCGTAGATGAATCTAGGAGGTAGTGGAGAACCAACATTTGAAGGAGGGGCTGATAGGTGGGCCTAGGGGGCCGAGCGGCCTATAGGTGGGGCCGGTCGGCCTCACATGGCAGCCACCTACCCTCCGCTTTGGTGGTTTGCCTTCTAGAGTCTTCCCATGTCAGTTTCACTATGGATAAACATGATTTGCTTTGATGAATAGGCCCTCCTTGATGGTTTTCTAAGTAAATCCTCCTGTAAACATAGATTCACCAAAACTTGTGGAATTTATTAGTTTAAACCCCTAGACCTATATTGGTGATCCTTTTTATGCATTCATATAAGTTATATTGATGGTTTAAGATGAATGTTAACTACCGCCAACAAGTTCCCCCACACTTAACCTTTGCTAGTTCCTAAGCAAAGCCAAACTCAGCAATGGATCAGGAGTTGCTATAATGCTTTTACTCCTCAAAAGTACACATGTGTTCAATCAAAAATTCTTCTCCGAATTAGAATAAACTGATCTGACTTTCAAACTTACCCATATTATCTTCAACCATGGGGCCTCTTAGCCTTCACTTGGGTCTTGAGTAATTAAAAGACAGAACAATCAAGTCAAGCACTATGTCTCAAGGTCTTTGTTCCACCATTTTTTTGGAGTTTTTATAAGTTTTCAAAATAAAACTCAGAGTTTCCATTGTATGACACTCTCAAGTCTCTTAATATATGTGGTATTTGTGGATCCTCACCAAGGCAATAAATATGTTATGTCTTTTCTCTTCGTACCACTAAGGCTTATGTGGAGTTCATAGGTAGGGAGAAAGCTAGAGCATACTTGCAATACATATATTGTAAAGTCAAACATTGGATCCAATGAGAGTTAAGTCATACAATCAAATCAAGATGTGCATGTGTTAGGATGTATATGGTGGATATATGTATGGTGGCTAACCTAATTCTACTATGCTCCTTGGAAACGTATCTCTCTTTTGAAATTTGGAAACATTTGCTAGAGAGCAGGGGCTATCTTATTCATCTCTTCTTCTTTTTTAGGCAAACATCTGAGTACCCATTGTTTTAGATATCTCGAACACTTTTGTGTCCATTTTTTCTCATCATCATTTTTCTCTCTCTTTTTTTATGAATAACTTTTACATAGCCCATGCCTCTTTTCTGCAATAAAACTTTGAGAGATAGCAACAAGAACTTGGATCATTTATTTGGTGGATGGAAAAAACCTTTCAAACATGTTTTTGTGTTCACTTCCAGTGTAGGAGTAGAATATTTTTGGGTGGATCTAGATGGAAAGCATGTTTTTGCGCCTACCCCTTGTGTAGGAGTAGTGCATATTTGGGTGGTGCATACGTGATCTTGATTTTAAGAGCATGACAAACCTCTCATAAGGGTCAACAAAGCTTGACAAAATTCAATGCAAAAGCAAGTAGCATATATGTGGAAGTTTTCCTAGCCTAAATAACATGTATGGCTCTGGTGGGAATTCAAGCTTTATCATACAGGAACTCATCATGTAGCATTTTTGTGTTTTTCAAAAGATAAATCTCTAGAACTTTAGTGTCACTTGGAACAAGATAAACAATAGCTCAGACCTTCTCATATCATATCCGTCAATTACATAGACTTAGATCAAGCATATGCTACCCATAAGTTTCAAGTTCAGAGTAAATCCTTATATCAAAATAGTTTTATCCAAAACTCGGAAGAATTCAAGGCTAAAAACTAGGTACTTGAAAGGAATTACAATAGAGCAACTATTCATCATTTCCATTTTAAGAGATTATCTTCAGAGTCCCTTTTTATTTTATTCAGCTCTTAAAACAAATTAAAGCAAACTGGACATACACTCTCTTTATTTTGTTTTTATTTTTTAGATCACACATTATAACTATATATATTTCTATAAAGATAACTTTTACTTCATTTTTAGTTATTCATCTTTTTTCTAATATATATAAAGCAAACTAAGAATAATAAAAGGAAAGAAATACTTATCTGGATACATGGGAATGCCTTCTCTCCCAAGCTGGTTGTTGTCGTGGTACCTCAACGAGGTGGCCGGATATGGAGGTGCTAGAACAGAGCCTCCCAATTTTAATTTTGTTGTTGCTGTTGTTGCTGGAAGCTGGCCATCTCCTGTCCCATGCTTACCTGTCCCATGCTTACCTGCCATTGTGTATGATTGTGTAACGTACCTTGAATGGCAGGTGTCCTCTCATCAATGGTTGTGAGCTTGTTGTTGAATTCAGAACATCCACTTGTAGAATTTGGGGGATCGACTCCCCCACACTTTACTTGAAGTGTGTTTTGCTCATAAAGACAAGGCAGAGATCAATTGCATGGGCTCTATTGGTGGAAAAACACCAATGAATCAAAACTTTATTTACTCTTCTCTAGCCTTAGGCACATTGAATCATGATAGAGCTGATGTTATGTGGATTATTTATTCTTATAACATGGGTGATAAGATCAGAAGGATGTAGCATTTTGACTGTGACAAAAAGAGTGGAGTTGCTTAACCTATGGAAGGATTGTCCATCTTTATAATGCATCAAACTTTACATGATTATAACTATTATCTTCCAAGGGTAAGATATGGAAAATTTTAGCTCATTTGGTTAAGACTATGAGATTAAGAAAGTGGTGCTATGAACAAGCTTAAGGAACAAAATATGTTGAGTTAATCAGGTTGGATCAAGCAAAGTTGTAACTCAAACATGTTTGTTTCTTCATTTATGGGAATACCAAGATCAAAGGGAAGCTTTTTAAATAATGACCTTTTACCTTAGGATGTTACCTTCATCATTGTAGCGTGATGACACCATGTGATGATGGTAGATGACTTTGGTGGTCTTTTCTTTGTGCTTGAAGCTTTCCTTGTTTGAGTTGTTCATGAACATCTAGTCTCCTATATTGTATTCCTTTCTCATCTTTTTATCATGCCATCCTTTTGTCCTTTCTTTTGTGGATCTCAGTACTTTGTTTGGATCTTCTGCTCTACTCATTGTTTCTTCTCTACAAAGGATTAGTGGACAACACATACCCGAAGAATATACAAATGATTCAAAGCAAGGATAGTGCTTGTCATAGAGCCAAAGGTCACCTTCTATGCTACAGAAAAGTTGGTTTTAACATTTTAATTTGCATAGAATCTTTATCCCATGTTTTAAATAGTGTACCTTGATTGTTCACCACTACTTCAAATTTTCAACAAGGTTAAGGCAAAGATGTGTAAAATCATTTTGAAAAATACCTCAAACCTTGATCTATTTCTACGAATGATCTCCTAATATTCCCAACAAAATTTGAATATTTTCCTGAAAGGGTTAGTCCATATATACAACCAAATTCTATACAAGTATGTTTTGATTCAATAATCATGTCTGAATAATATTCTAAAGCATACTTGTAATAGAACAAGGAAGCTTAAAAGACTAAAGAGATTCATTCAAGTAAAAACAAGAATATGTATGATGAACCAAGGGAGCATGATTATTTAGATTTTTATTTGTTAGTGATTTAGCAAGTCGAGCACATCATAAAGGTAAAGATGACCAAGACAAATTAGCAACATGGCATGAGATGTTTTAAAAGAACTCCATCCCCCAGACTTGAATTTTGCAGAATGCAAAATCTAGCTTGGATGATAGAATTCTCCTATGAATGTGATTCTATGTTGCGTAATGCTTGGTTGAATATACCTTATGTTTTCCTTCTTTTTGTTGAAATGATTAGTGACAAACATACCTGAAGGAAACTTGTCCGATGTACCTATCAATGAGGGCTTCATGGCTTATTCGATTTACCTGTTGATGAGAGCTCGTAGTCCGTTAAGCAGGACCTTTCCTTGTATTAAGCCTTGATCCTAGAGATAAGGATACAAACAATTACATGCTCTTCTTCCATCAACCTTTCTTGATTTTTGTTGATTCTTGGTTGACGAATTTGGGTTCATTAGAGATGCAACTCAAGTTCCTCCTTGATTGTCTAATGGTGTGGCGGAGAATTGTTCTTCTTTGTTTGTTAGCGATATGCTAGCCGTCTTGATGATCAAAGAAAGATCTCATTGGTACTCGCATGGAAGCTTCATCTTCAATGACTAGGGGATGTCTTTGGACGACCATGGTCATTTACGGCCTTACGAGACACAGTCGTCAAGTGAACCATTGATTGATGATGCTTGTTGACACAATGATGCACGCCATGATGTAGTGGCATCTCATTGTCTTGGTCCTTGTTGCCAACGCGCGAGCTGGTCCCTTTGAAGATGATGAAAGCAGGCACATTCTGGTTAATACAAGGTGGGTTTCATCCTGCTTCTCATCAGCATCCTAGCTTGAGTCTTGGGAAGGCTCAAAGCTAGGTTGTCTTTCATGTTGCTCATAGCTTATCGATCTGTTCGTCCACTTCCACAGCTATAGTGGTGCTTTGGTTTAGGGTTTGTGGATTCATACCAAACCTTGAATAGGCACTAGCTTCTATTCATTCTTTCCTGCAAAATGTTAATAGACACATACCTAAGGGAAATAATGAATTTGAAACACAGGGTTATGTTGTCTATTTTTTTGTGATTTTTCTCTATGCTAATGGAAGGATGGTTTTAGGATTGTTTAGCATAGATTTTGTTTATCATGCTATATGTGTTTGCTGCATTCTAGTATGATTCAAGGCAAAGATAACTTGTAACAAAAGATAAGTGAATAAACCTTGATACTCACAGTTCTTCCTTCCATGAAGAATGAGTTGGGTCTTCTTTGCACAAAGTTATTGGAGTTCATCGCATGCCTTGATTCATCTCCGATGTGAATTTATCTCAGGACTTACCCAAATTGAATTTGAGAGTTTTCTACAGGGATTAGTCCAACAAAATAACCAGTATATACTAAATTATACTATCGGCTCAAAATTAAACTAGACACCATGTCTATATTAATTTAGGAAAGTATTTTAACCTAAGCACCATGCTTAATTTAAAAAGCCTTTGGAAGTAAGATCAACACACCTCTTGGTTCAAAAATCAAACTAAAAACCATGTCTAATTTGATTTAAGAAAATAGTTTAAACTAAGCACCACACTTACTTTAAAAGGTGTATGAAGATACTCCAAACCTAAGCATACTATAGCAAACAAAAGGTAGCATGAAAGCATAAAAGAGATTTATTCAAATGGAGATGAAAGAGCATGATCATGGTGAGATTCTTTATTTTAATAAAAGATGCAAGTGGATATAAATGTATGCAAGGAACTAAATATGTTGTGGATTTGATATGAGAGAATTTAAACTAAACGAAGTGGATGCATGAATCATTGAAAATAAACATACAATGGAATGCAAAAATTAAAAGATAACTACTCATCAAGTTTAAAGTCCATGAGCAAGACTATCTCACCTTTCTTTATCATACTTACCATGACTCACATGATGGAATTTGTGAGTAGTGCAGCAGTATGTATTCGTCACTTGAGATGTGATTTGTATTCTTGTGACGTCGACCTTTTTTCTCCAATCTACACATGGTTAGAGAATATATATGTCTATACAAACCTGTGAGATGGTAGGGTTCCACTATCAATGGATCTTGAATGTTCAGGCACCCTGGAGTTCTTCAATGTTTCTTCTTTCCTTGTGGAAACTTGCCAGAAGGTCAAAACAACATCTGTTATCCTATCTATTCCGCAATATAATAGAACAGGGGTAATCCTACTAAAGCTAGCGGTATGTTAATGATCTAAATCTTTACGCCAATTGTTTCCCTGGCAACGGTGCCAAAAATGCTTGTTGGTATTTATAAGTGCAAATAGAATATAAAGAATTCCGCAAACGCACAGAATACCATTGTAGCATTTTACCAGGAGTATTCCAAGTATCGTTATTTTTATTTTATCACGGGGAAATAATGGAATAAAGATTTATTGGGTAACAAAGGAGTGTTTGTTAACATACCAACATAGCTAGAGTAGGAGATGAATGTAATGATAGGAGTAATGCTTAATGACACTCAGGGGATAAATCTATAAGATAATGTAAACTAGTCAACTCAGGAGAACAACGGGTGAGGTAGATTCCTATGATATTCTTATTACAGGATCAAAGTATATATATCCGACTATAGTTAAGACTAACTCTACTCTTGTGCACTTTGGGACGCCAGCTTAGACGGTAGAGTACCCACAATAGATAACTCTACCGACGCGACTACGGTCCTACAATTTAAGAACATGCTCAATTCAGAGTGGACTACAAAGGATAGACAGGGCTATCACCTCCCGCTGCTACCACCCAACTAGAGAATAGGGTGTACTCATAGGCAGAGCATCGTATAAGCACCATGCTTACACGAGGCTCGGCTACTTAGCCCAATGATAAACTAGCAGGCTAAGCGCTCTATGAACCCGCACACAAAAGTAATGATAACCTCAACTAAGCAAGATACATATTAAAAGTAAGCATAGCATGTAGATAGGAATATGATGAATTTATAATAAGTCTTACAAGATGTGGAAGTGAAGATACAAGGCTTTGCTCGAGCCTCCAAGACTAGATCCAGAACTTGAGCATGAGCCCAACTTGACCCTCACTCCTAAGCTGCTAATCTACTACATTAGAGAGTCTAGACCTAATCCTCTTGGTGTATCTTGATCTCTAAATGAGATGTACGAATTAGGGTTTCAAGGATGCTCTAGGGAGGGGGTAGGGGCTGCTATATATAGGCCAGAGCATCAATTCTAGACCCACAGATCAAACCGACTTGAAAGAACGACGTACATGTAATCTAGGAGGCGGTGGAGAACCAAAATTCAAAGGAGGGGCTGACAGGTGGGCCCAGTGGGCCGGGCAGCCTATAGGTGGGGCCAGCTAGCCCCACATGGCAGCCACCTACCCTCCGCTTTGGTGGTTTGCCTTCTAGAGTCTTCTAGAGTCTTCCCACATCGGTTTCGCTGTGGATAAACGTGATTTGCTTTGACGAATAGGCCCTCCTTGATGGTTTTCTAAGTAAATCCTCCTATAAACATAGATTCACCAAAACTTGTGGAATTTATTAGTTTAAACCCCTAGACCTATGTTGGTGATCTCTTTTATGCATTTATATAAGTTATATTGATGATTTATGATGAACGTTAACTACCATCAACAATGGGGACACTACATGGCTGTGACCATTTGTCATGCGAACACAAGGTTGATGTGCCCTTGTGGTTCGGATTTGTGATGAGCGATTGTTAATGTGATTTGCATCTTGGGTTGAGTTTGTGAACTAACCATGGTGTGAGTTGGGTTGTGCAACATGTCTCTTGGCTTATGGTGTGTAGGTGTGGAGCTCAAAGGCGGTGGTCGATGGTGAGGTGAAGGTCAAGTAGGGACATGCCATGCCAATGGACCAGGAGTGGTGAAGGGTGGACATGAGGCTTGTACTGAGGGACCAAGAGGCCAGCTGACCAGCCATGGTGGCTGACATCTAGGGACATAGACAAGCGCAAGTGTGAATGGGAGTGACCATGTTGACCAAGTCAAGACGGCGGACGTGCAAGTCGAGCAGAGGCTCTAGAAGACTTGGTGGCCAGGCGGTCATGGACAGAGGTGACACGCGTTGAGTTGCGAGCGATGCGTATGGAGTATGCTACTCGTGGGTGGTTTGGTGGGTAGAGCCTCAAAACCACCGGGTGGATGGTTTTTGGGTTTGGGCCTCAAAACCCGGGCGGAGGTTCCTGTCGATACGGGACCCATGGGGTTTCCCACAGAGAAGAGAGAAGAAGACCTAGTCCAACTAGGATTCCCTACATGTAATCCTACTAGAACTAGTTACACGTAATCCTACTAGGATCTCTACTTTGTAACCGACTAGGACTCCCGCCTCTCCTAGACTATATAAAGGAGGGCAGGGGTCCCTAGATCGCCACTGGCACATAACCGATAGAACTCACAACCACGACATACCTTGCAACACAACAAATAGCGTAGGGCGCAATATACTATCCACACCAGACTGGATGTAGGGTGCCGTGACTTTCCGACATGCTGAACCAGTATAAATCGTTGTCTCCCTGCATTTACCATCGAGTTCCTGCAAACGCCGATACCCCTCCGAACAAATCACCGTCCCAGGTACCCCGTGATGGGTTGCCGGTGGTCAAACATTGACAGCTAGCATGCCAGGTAGGGGTTCTCGGTGCTTTGCATTTGAGAGCTCAGTGGACCTCAAAGATCAACATTTGCCGCGGCACTCGTCGGCCCCATCAACAACTCTCTATGGCTCTCATCAGCTTCGTCAACAACTTGCCGCACTCACGTCTCAAGCAACGATGGGACTCCCCTGGACTTCTGTCAACTTGAGATCCATAGTGCGTTCACAAAATAGGGAGCCATGCAGCCACACACGTTCCTCCATCAATATGCATCTAGTAGAAGACGTCAGCATAGTCCGACCGTACAGCAAGATTGTCTACAAGCACCCTAGATGATACAGACGTTCGAGTCTAACTCCAACTGCTCCCACTAAGTCCGATTACAATCAGAGTATTGCTCAGTTTCTAGCACATGATCGAGATTCGACCAGGACAGGGCAGAGTACAACCACGACATGCACATATGACGTCCGAGAAGCAATAGCAAGCAAAAGATTAAGATATATGTATATATACACTGAATACACATGCACATACGGATCTGCATGCAAGCAAATGAGGAAGCCATCAATTTACTGGATGCATAAATCATGATGGGATACGAACGATCCAACAAGGTGCAAGCACACGTCAAGTCATATACAGGCTGACATCACATCTACAACTCTGAAATATCAAAGCCAAATCAGAACCAAGCCACGAGCAGCAAGCCGTCTGAGACTAAAGATAGCAACCTGTCTGTTCGAGTGTCCGACTACTTTGAACACACGAGATGTCCAACCGTGCATCAAACCAGATAACAAGCAAGCCAAGATTAACTACTCGGCCGAGGAGTCCGAGTACTCGGATATGATTTAAGCAAGAAGAACACACGATCTACATAACAACTCGGATATGGAAGCCAAGCCAAAAAGAGGAAGGCACACAAGAAAACCCAAAGCTGTAGGCTAGACAAAAGTACACCGAGTCTGCACGAACGCAAAAAGTTAAGATGAACTT
The DNA here is from genome assembly GCF_019320115.1 of Miscanthus floridulus. Taxonomy (NCBI): domain Eukaryota; kingdom Viridiplantae; phylum Streptophyta; class Magnoliopsida; order Poales; family Poaceae; genus Miscanthus; species Miscanthus floridulus. Next base: position 8,615 of record NW_027096816.1, on the reverse strand, counting down.
GGATACGAAGACCTCAGCATGAACGGTACAAAATCAAGATCAACTCGGATACGGAGGACTGACCATGAAGCAAGACGAACGACCAAAGAAGCAGGCAAGGCCAAGGCATTTGTGCACTATTTATGTATGTGCACGCACGTACATATCAAGGCTCGTACATGATCCGTACATTCCTGTCGACAAGCTATTCTAGCTGGCCAACAAGCAAGCCATCCGACTGGAAGCAAGCAGGCCACTACGACAACCCAGTAATAGCGCAACACTCTCTGAGTACTCCACGACGACGACGGATTCCGGCTACCACTACAACAACGCACCGACTCCACCGCGATGCTCAATGACTACCTCGACTACTACTCAGAACCAACAAACTAGTTGGTGATGAGTTCCGGATGCTCGACATGTCTACAACCAACTGCTCGGACGTGGTATCCAACTACTCGTCCGAAATACCCAGCAACTTGGCTGCGGTGATCGACAACGTGGCCACGAACCAAGCTAAGTCATGTCTCATTTTTTATATATTTCGGATATTATTCGTATGCCTCTGTGGCCATATCATCTTCCCTTAACGGCTGTTAATTTTCTTGAATAGTAAGCCTTAATTCGTGAAGCTTGTTTTCTCGAATGGATGGTCACGTCAATGAACCTCTGAACCATACGGATGGTCATGTCAAAGAACCTCTGAACCATATGGGTGGTCACATCAATGGACCTCTGAACCATATGTGAGATTCAAGTGCTTAAACATAACAGGCTACTACCCAGGAAATTAACCGACCTAGCAAGGGAAGACACAAAAAATCATCATACGAGCAAACATAGTGCTCTAAGTCTTCTCTTAACGGTCGCTAAAGTCCTCAGGTAGAACAGGCCTTAATCTGTGAAGCTTGTCTACTCGAATGGATGGTCACGTCAATGAACCTCTAAACCATACGTGAGATTCAAGTGCTTAAACATAATAGGACACTACATGAGGAATTTGCATGGCCTAGCAAGAGCAAGACACGAAAAAAGTTTATATGCATTTTATGATGCCGGGGCCCACCCCTGATTGATTATTCAAATATGGGACATGCTCCCGACTTCATATCCAGAATGTCATTTACAACATATTTTTATGTTTAACATGCAGGGGAGCTACATCTGTACCATGAGATCAGGAAAAACACACTCCTGAGAGCTAGTCCAGAAACAACCTGGTTTGATAAAAAAAGAACCCCAATAAGGTGCGGTAGGTACCAAGACAAATTCAAAAAGAATCCAGATTGATCATAAAACAACCTCGAAGAGGTGCTGCAAGTACCAAGAAAAATTCAGAAAGAACCCGGATTGATCAGAAAACAACCCGGATAAGGTACATACAAGTTCAGAAAGAACCTGGATGAAGTGCAAACAACCTGAAAGAGGTACATCAAGAACCAGAGAAGTCTAGAAATGACTTGGATGAATAAAAACAACTTGGAAGAGCATCACGGCTCAGTCAAATTAGAAAACAACCCAGATAAGGTACATACAAGTTCAGAAAGAATCTGGACGAAGTGCAAACAACCTGGAAGAGGTACATCAAGAACCAGAGAAGTCTAGAAATGACCTGGATGAATAAAAACAACTCGGAAGAGCATCACAGCTTAGTCAAACACTAAGCTCGGGGGCTCGGCATTCACTTCAACTACGCCCGAGGGCTCGAATTCAAGGATGAAAGACCAAGAATACAAGTACTCAAGACTACAACAAAGACAACACATCAAGACCCTTCATCCGATTTCTATTCTAAAGAAAAGTACTCGGAGAAGGCTCGGGGGCTGCGGGATACATAACCCCAAAAATTTTTTGAAGACAAGAATCTGGACCCTCCAACTTTTACAAGCAAAAGCAAGAGGCTCGGGGGGCTACACTCACTGAGTGCACTTTTGTCCAAAAGTGCACATCAGTCGAAGAAAAGACAAAGAAGACCATCTCAAGGTTTCACTTCAAGAAGAACCTGGAACGGATTTACAACAACTCAACGAAGACCAAGAAGAACAAGAAGGCTTCCGAAGCTCATCCATGAGATGCTCGGGGGCTTATCGATACAGGACCCATGGGGTTTCCCACGGAGAAGAGAGAAGAAGACCTAGTCCAACTAGGATTCCCTACATGTAATCCTACTAGAACTAGTTACACGTAATCCTACTAGGATCTCTACTTTGTAACCGACTAGGACTCCTGCCTCTCCTAGACTATATAAAGGAGGGCAGGGGTCCCTAGATCACCACCGGCACATAACCGACAGAACTCACAACCACGACATACCTCGCAACACAACAAATAGCGCAGGGCACAATATACTATCCACACCAGACTGGACGTAGGGCACCGTGACTTTCCGATGTGCCGAACTAGTATAAATCGTTGTCTCCCTATGTTTACCATCGAGTTCCTGCAAATGCCGATACCCCTCTGAACAAATCACCGTCCTGGGTACCCCATGATGGGTTGCCGGTGGTCAAACATCGACAGTTCCAAGGAGGAATGGACGGCATGTGGTGGCATCGAGGAGTTCACGTCGATGTGAAGCTATCTCATGAAGAGCACGGTGGTTGTCGGATGAAGAATACCTCAAGATGGACCATAACGCCCTCGGGTTAAGTGGTTCAACTCAAAATATCTGGGGGTGTGTTGGGGATTGTGTAATAGCCCTGATAAATAAGGAAGTGGGAGCCCCAATCTCTGTCACCTCTTGCCACTTCGTTCTTCCACCATTCTCTCTAGGTTCCCCCCTACTCTAGGTTCTTCTCAAGTGGTCCACCAAAGAACTAGTGTACCGATGTAATTGAACCTATGATTTTGGTAGGGAATGGAGGCCCTAACCTCCTCGTGTCCTCTGAGATTCGATTTGTGTGGTATTTTTGTGAATCGTGTTTGTGTTCTTCGCGTTCTTGTTTTCCCCCTTTCTTTTTTGGCTTAATTTGTCATTTTGAGAGCGTTTTGACTCATTATTTTTTATCTGAGATGGACTAGGACGTGATTTGATCCCTTCCACTAAAGGATTTCATCTAATTCCTCCCGAGTTCATAGATCGGGGCGAATCAAGTTCTAGGGTTAAAAAACTAGAGTTTGTCGTATCTTCTTGTTTTCCTATTCATTGGGTTTTTCTTGGGTGGTGATCTTCTAGTAGTAGCCTATCAACTCTATGGTAATCCTCTCTGCAAAGTTTCAAGTCATTCCGAGTTGATTTGATCAAGTTTTGCATGTTGAGTCGATTTTTCCCAAGAACTGCTCGTAAATATCAGACACGTCCGGTGTGAATATTGGACGTGTTCGGTAGGTCAAACTTTCCTGTTTGGAGCTCAAACTTGGTGGAGACCAACCTCAAGGTGTCTAGAGGTTGTGGTTAAAATTTCATAATTTTTTGACATAATTTTCTAGGATTTTCGATTTTTCTTCCAAAGTTGCTCTGTGCTGTTCAACATACCAGCCGTGTCCGGTATTTGCTAACTGTGCTCAGTTCAGTAGGTTTTTTGAGGTCGTGCTTACCGGACATGTCTAGTGCAGTTCCCAAACAGGTCCATTGTGAGTTGCTAGCGTACTATTTCTTCCATGGTTTGTTCGTTTGAGCTCCGATTCATTTAGCGTCTGTTGCATTGGCTTTGTGGTGTCCCGCTGTGTTCCTAGGGAGCATCCACCCAATCTTTTGGGTTGTGGATATCACAGTGTTTTGGTTTGCGTGTTTGTCGGTGAGTTTGGGATAGTGGTCGAAAAGTTTTGAAAGAAATTTATGTCTCCCATTCACCCCCCCCTCTGGTCGCCTTTTTGGTCCTTCAATTGGTATCAGAGCCAGTTAAGAATCATTCCATCTTAATCAATCCGTGATTCATGAAGGCGACATGGAGCGAGGTTCCAGCAAACTGCCATTCTTCGATGGAACAAACTATCCCTGCTGGAAGATCCGCATGTCTATGCATCTTCTAGGCATTGATTGGTGAGTTTGGGAGACTTGTGAGGATCCCAACTATGAGGTGCTTGCTGCTCGTATCGGTCAGGAGCAGATCGACCAACACAATGCAAATAGCAAGGCTCGTAGTGTTCAATTTTCAAGTCTTTCGCTTTCTGAGTTTGAGAGTCTCTGATTGTACTACTGCTCGAGACATCTAGGTGAGGCTTCAGAGCTATCATGAGGGAATTGCACAGGTCAAAACCAAACTCTTTAAGATGTACAAGCGAGAGTATGAGAACTTCTTTCAGTTGGATGGAGAGTCTGTCGATGCCATGTTTTCTCGCTTTCAGTCGATTATGAACAAGATGTGGGCAAACAAGCCACAATTGCCTTATGATGATCATGAGAGGGCTCTCAAGTTACTATACGCCCTAGATCAGAAGGTTTGGGATGTGAAGACATCGGGTATCATTGAGTTCGCTAACTGCAACACCCTCATCATGGATGAGCTTTTCAGCAAGCTCAAGTGCACCGAGATCGATTACTAGACCCAAGCCAAAATCAAGAACACATCTGCACCTACCATGCTTTGGTCTTAAGTAATGGCTCAAGTTCTTTAGCTAACCCTTCATAGATCTCCTTTGCCTTGTCTTCTTTGGTGTCTGTTATAGAGGAGCAGATGGAGGCACTTGGGGATGATGAGCTAGCACTGGTCATCAACTGGTTCTCGTGATTTCACAACAATCGCATGAATCGCTAGCACGGTGGTGGTCCGAAGGATGGTTGCTATGGCTATGGAGACCCCAACCACTTCATCACCCACTGCCCTAAGAAGAACAAGAACTTCTTCGACAAGCATGATGCTAGAAAGCACAAGGACAAGCACGAGTACACATCCAGCAAGCACAAGTTGAAGGAAGGATTTGATAAGGAAGTGCTCAAGAAGATGTACCTTAAGAAGGCCAAGGCCTAGGAGCGGGCCTTCCTCACCTTGCTCAATGACCTCGACAATGACTTCGATGATGACTACACTTCTTCCACCTCGAGTGATGATGAGTCTGAGAGGAAGCATGAGGACAAGCTGACCGGGCTATGCTTCATCGTCGGTTCCACCCACGAAGGGTTTTGCACCATGGCGGTCAATGCTGAGGTGAAGACCAGCAAGGATGAGGCTCCTATCAATGACAACACTTCTAAGGTAACCCCGTCCATCGACGATCTTGTTGCTGAGCTTGAAACCATGAACGACACCTTGTTTAGCCAAGATAAGCTGCTAAAGCGTGCTGCCTATGAGAGGAAAGAATATAAGGACAAGATAGAAATTGCGTTGAAGAAGCTTGAGGCTGCTAAGAAGTGTGCTATTGTAGTGTCTGGTGAAGTTGAGTGCGATGAATGTGCTATTCACATGTCAAGCCTTACTTCTTTGCAATCCAAGTATGTTGCTTTGCTAGACAAGAATGATGAGCTGAAGTCTAGGTCTAGCTTGTTAGGTGTGTGCAAGTCCTACTCGAGCTTGCAATCTGAGCTGGCAGAGAAGGTTGCTAGGATCTCTTTGCTTGAGAAGGCCAGTTCAGATAGCACGACTGCTAAGTATGTACGTTCTGAGGGTTTGGAGCTAGAGATTGAGTCTTGCAGGCATGACAAGATGAGAATCAAGGAACAAAACACATACCATTGGTCCATCTTGAGTTGGGTGTCCTACAGTGAGTCACAGTTGGGCATGATGATGAGCCAGTTTAGGCAGGCAACTGGTGCATCAGGTGTAGGCTTTGCTTTAGGTGGGAAGGGTGAAAATGTCTATGGCAAGGTTGGTGAGTGTAGTGGTTTGAACCCAAGTGAGAAACCTTCCACCATTCCCAAGTTGATCAAAATCACTCCACCTAAGCCCACTGAGCCCACTATCAAAGATGGGGTGTTTGAAGAACCTCCAAAAGCTCCACCCCAGAAACAAGTTTGGGTTCCAAAACCTAATCATCTCAAGAACCCACTTGACACTCTACCAAACATCTCTGGCAATCCCCTTCTTAAAGCCAAATAGCCACCAAGAGTGAACCATACCCACAAGAGAGTGAGCCAACAACCACCCAAGATAGAGGTGAGGTATCACTATATCAACTACCATAGGGATGGTCACCTTGCTGAGTTTTGCTTTAGGAGGAAGAGAGATGAGCAATGAGAGTACGAGTTGAACAACTAAAACATGTACCGCCTGCCCCATGGCATACATGTACCGCCGATTTAGAGGCATAGTGATAGGCCTAGAGGTGCAATGCCTCAAGGTGCTAGGCCTCAGGTTGTGAGACCACACGGTGGTCGTGCCCAGCATGGTTCAGGTCATGATCAATATGACTTTGGACCTCACAGTAGTGGCTTTTAGTCCTACAACTCTAGCGGACCACATTTTCCCCCACATGGTGATCGCTTTCCTCAAATGGGACATGGTATGTTTGGTGTTTTTCCTAACACTTTTCCAGGGCAAATGAGCCAAAACTGTGACAGAATCGCCCAATTTATACAAGATCAAGTATGGTTCTCCCCGCTAACACGTTGACACGCGCATACTTTCACTTATATAAACCCAGTAGTCCATCGAGTGTCCTGAAAGACCTCGGTAAATCAACATCACAACCAAGATCATGTGATTAAGCAAATACACATCACATACATAGAGTTGCAGCGGAAATAATATGACAAATGAGTTCACAAATAATAGTACAAGTTTGGGTTTCAAAACCAATTAGTAAAAACAACATAGCTTTCGAATAATTACATTAATATAAGTTCCAAATACATTGCTAGCATAAGTGACATCCTCAGATAAAAGCATATAGATGAGAGATAACATAGAGTCACCGAGCCCACCGGCGGTTAGCCACCATCTTCAGCAGGCCAAAACCTCACCTGCAACATGGTGGGATAAACCCTGAGTACTCGAATGTACTCAGCTAGACTTACCTGTCATAAACCAAAAATAAAATTGACTCCAAGGAGTATGCAAGGCTTTATAAGTGGAGGTGGCTTGACAACATTTTGCATCAAAAGCGATTAACTCAATTATACAATTATAATTCCATCATCAAGTTAATTATAACTATCCATCTCTAGATTAGAAACTATCCTATGCCAAACATGTGGTATATCATTTTAGAGCATACAATAGTAACCATAGCAGGTGTAGAAATTCCATATTTATCCAAACCATCAACTTCCATAATACAATTACTACGAGGTTGGAGCTAGCCAAGTTTCTCACTATCCGGGAGAGACGACGATTCGAATCGATTTCAACCAGCTAGGAATTAATTCCTAACACAAACCCAGGTCTACTAGCCCCGATAGCCTTAGGTCACCTTTGGTACAACTCAAGTACACATTTCGTGGGTTTGCCCAACGCCGCACAATCAAGGACACCAAATGCCAGGACGTTTAGGCCCAGCCTGCCCTTGGGCTCAGTCTGGCTCCCGACACATCCTTACTACCATCCAGAGTGGGCACTCTTACAGAGCGGGCCCCGACCTAAGTTGAGCTACTCGGCTTCGTGGTCGGAATGAGTTATCTGGCCAGCTAAGTGATAGGTATGCGTTCAATCTTGTCAAAAGGTCTAACAATGGTATGGTCCTTAATCAGCACAGATGGAATCACATGAGTCAAACTACCATAGACTCTGTCCGGCCTCGATTTATATTACCCCATGGTTCTTTTCCATGATATCAAATAGAGCCAACCGTGCTTCAGTGTCCACCTATATCTCGCAGGTGATAGGAAATCACCTGACTTCTACCGGTCTAAGCAGGGCTAAGCATATATTCGATCCTGGACCTACATAGGGTTAAATGTGTATATATCTGGACAAGGTAGTTCCATGCATCGAGTGGTTCTAATCAACTCTTATAACCTAATGCATCAATCATAAAGGACTCGAGTAATATTTTGTAAAACACTGGGAGACTTAGAATGCTCCGGGGCTTGCCTGGGATGCAACACTAGGTTAGTGCTTGTTAGATGATGCTCACTTGGTGAGCATCTCCTTTTTAGGTATGTACTCCCGGGGTCCTTCCATCTTCAGGATAGGTCCATCATACACCATCTTCAGGTTCGGTTCCAACCACACGTCCTTCACATGGTTCATCTAGCGTACCTAGATGAGATGCAAGATGCAAGTGCATGAATATAAAGAATGATAATATGAGATGCAGCACATAATAGCATTCACGGTAAACCTAAGATCATGCAAGACATAGGCACCTAGAGTTATTTAACTAGATATCACACAACCTATCATAGAGGAATAGCAAGCATATTAGGTATTGCACACAAGTAAACTTAAGTTCAGATATTGCACACATGCATCGATCAAGAACTAACCAACATGTTTAGCTAAACAAGAGCAAGCTAAAGCAATCACTTAGCACATGTATAGAAATCTGGATAGCGGCACAACAGTAACTTGTTTTATTCATAACTAGAGATCTAGACATCCAAATAAGGTGATCCTAGACTTTCTAGAAAGCTTATTAAATTGTCTAAAATATGTGTATTATCATCACAAGGTGATTCCTCAACTAACAAGGTCAATCAAGCACAATTGGGCACCTTTGTCCAGACTTGGATAGATTCTGCCATGCAACTTCACAAGCTTATAACTGGAGTTGTACTAATCCAAAAGATATTAAACAAGACAATATAAAATATTATG
>NW_027096815.1:41461-80000 GCF_019320115.1 Miscanthus floridulus | reverse complement strand
AAATTGTCTACAATTCATATTTAATCATCCTAGCATGATTCCCAAGTTAAAAGGGTCAAACAGTCACATTTATCAAATCTAGTCCAGAAATTCCAGAGAACTATAATTTCTGAAGACCAACTTAGAACAGTCATAACTCATAAAATATTTGGCCAAATGCCCTGAAAATTTAACACAAGATGTTTAAGTGAGTTATATACAACTTTCTTATTATCATATTAAGATGATTCTACAAATAACAAGGCTAATTAATCCAATGAATGAATCTCTGTCTAAAACATGGACAGAAACTGATATGCCACTTTAAACAGCTATAAATAGAGTTATACATGTTCAATAAATGTGATTATAAACTTTTTAAAAATATTATCAAATTCTAAACAACTTTGTTGTAAACACCTAAAGCTAATTCTACTATTAAGAAGGCCCCACAATAAGAGCAAGGAAACCCTCTTTGGGTTTGGGCAGAAACAGTCATAGAGATTTAAGCAAGTATAACTCAAGATCTACTTAACCAAAAATCATGATATTTAGCTTTTTGAAAATATTAATAAAAGTACTACAACTCATGTATTATCATAAAGTCATGATTCATAACTTAACTAAGCCAATTAATTCAAACATACAGGACTATTCAGAATAGGAGCAAAGCAATACAAGTAATTTATTATTTTTATAGATCTTAAACCATCAAGCCTAAAATATTGAAATTTTTACCAGACATCAAGAATAACCTTAGTAGCACTCCACAAAAATTTCACAATTATTTGAGCACAAAACTGCAGTTATAAAAAAGACAAGACACAACTAGTATTAAGATCCTAACTGCATAAATCTCTTTTTAAAGCAAAATATTTAAACTAAAACCTGCCACATTATAGATCTACTGCATAGAAAATTTTTCAAGGATTCCAAAAAGTTCAAATTTGTTATTTTACGAGTTTTCTACTAATTACTACGAATTTTCAAAGATGATCATCCAAATCTGTAAAAACCAGAGGAGGAATTATAAATCTTGCATCGGGGTCCCTGTAGAAAATATAAATTAAAATCCAGCGAAGAGGTCCTCAAGAGCACTATTCAAACAAGTCACAGCTTCGCACTTAGACCCTTCCCTTTCTCCTTATTGCTGCGCAAGGTCCTTCATCTCCTTCCTCACGACGGCAGAGCAGGGAAGGCCGGCAGGGATGGCTCGGGTTGGCCGGCCTTGGCCAGCAGCGGCCGAGAGCATGGGGGATGTCCATCTCGCCCGAGGGTGGCACCAGCTGGGCAAGGGACAGGCCCAGGTGGCTTTGCCACGTGCGCGCGTGGCGCACGGTGGCGCAGCTCTGGCGGCGGCGGCGCTACGGCGGCTACGGTGGCCGAAAAAGGGAAGCAGAAGGGGCAACGCACGATGGGGAAGGTGGTGGCGCACACGGTAGGACGCGAGGGAGCCTGGAGTGGTGGGGATGCGATGGCGGCAAGCTCGGCCCGCCGGCCATGGTGGCCGTGCTCCAGCACGCGCGCGTAGGTGCAAGAGAGCGAGGGAGAGGCGAAAGAGGAGTGAGTGCGAGTGTGAGAGGAGCTCGGCGAGCGCTCTAGTGCTCCACTACACTGAGCAAGGCACAGGAGCACGTGGCAGTAGGGCAAGCAATGGTGGGGTGCAAACTGCTGCATGGCGACCACATCAGCGTTCCGTCGAACAAGTGGCAGGCGCTAGAGTGGGCGAGGTGGACGTCCAAGTTCGACCTGCTACGGGCCGATTTAGTCCATGGGCCTAAAATGAAGTTTGCTCAACTCTGATTACTCTCCAACTTTGATTAAGGCTGCATGGTCATTAGAGCTCTTCATCAATAGGTAATTAAGCCACAAACTGCTAGTGTCAGCGTATTGACAGCGACAAGCAAACATTCAAATTGATGGTGAAAACAAGGTCAAACCGATGCCATATTTTTACATGCTCTTCTCCATGAGCTTAGCTCCAACTTTTATTTTGGGGTCAAGTCAAGTTGCTCAATGAAATTTGGAGAATGCGGAATGCCAATGTCGACGAGTCGATGATGAATTCCAGACTTAGAAAAATTCTAAGTACCAAAAACAGCTGCTGATTCAATGTTTGAGCCTCGATTCGCCTTAGTTCCAAGTTGATCTGGCTCTTGGTCAAAAAAACAAAGTTTGTTCTACTCTACTCAAACTTCAACTTTGAATTAAGGTGCAACTCCATGCAAGCACTATAAGTGATTGGTCAACATAGGTCAAAGTAGCATCACAGTAAAGCTTAAATCCGAGTTTTAGACCGATTGAGGTATTTTCTTGTCCTCCGCTCAACATGAACCCTTCATGACTTTTGTTGTAGAGTTCAATTAGAGTCATTTGGGTAAGGTTTCAAGGTTTGGTTGATGATATAGAATTCCATTCACTTTATAAAACAATTCAAGCAAGGCCATAACTTGTCATTTCATGTGACTTCTTGATTCCAAACTTCATGAAACTTTTCCATGGATCAATATAGATGGATATTGATGTGAGACACATGAAACAAGTACATCCAACATTACTCAAGCATTCTTTTTTAGAAAGGGCAGCATGTAAGTAATGGTGCATGGTCCAAGTTTAAGTGGTGGCTCATTTTCATATGTTAGACCTAACATCTCCATCACCACTTAACATGCCATGGTTGAGTTTAAACCCATTGCTTAACTGGTGACAAACACCTGGGTGTTACAGCCCTCCCCCTTATAGGAATCTTGCCCCAAGATTTGGTGCGAAAGAGTTTTAAGGGAAGAGAAACATGTCATCCAGTTTCCAACATTAGTGATAGCATTAGGCTACTTAACTTCGGAGTATCAGAGAGGCTAATTTGGTCACGACACTTTTTGATACTTGCTCTTCGTCGTAAGTTGTTGTCTAAAGAATTTCCTTCGTAGTTACCAAAGAGTCATTACCTAACTGGAGACTAACTTTCCTACTGGTAACTAATCAGTTGTCTCACAACACTAAAAAGGTTCCAAATCTTCACTCTTGATAATAAAAATTGTGGTCGAAGCATAACAGATGGTCGCCACTAAAGTTAGCAGAAAGGGGTCACACCAAAGGTTGATTCGTCTACATGATCCTTATGCACCTAAAGATTGAGAACTTGGACAAGAAACTCATAAGTACCAGGTGACCGATTACAGCACATAATATCCCAGTCCATTTATCATCCGACTAATAACTTGTTCAACCTTAAGTGTGGTGCACCTTTTTGATCCAACGAGAATGACATAAGTTGCTCACTAGATGACCGACGTCATTATAGGGACAGTCAAGTAGAGTCACTTTCCTACCATCTCTTGTAGTCTGTTAAGTTTGTGTCAGTGACCTGTTCTCCAAAGGTTAACCGTTGGACGACTCAAGAAGGAAGTCCCATTATATCTGGTTCGACGTACAGATCTTCGGACAAGATAAGGAGAGATAACCAAGGAGGAGCTCACGTGAAAATAACACATAGATGCAGTTCTGCAATGGATCATGACTAGAAACCTCGATACCAGCGCGTGCCAAGCAGCATAGCCTTGTGTGTGCACCCACAGGGGGCTCTCGGTTTCGTCGTGGCACCGTAGATCGCTAATCATGGCACCACTACTGAACATACAACCCACTAGAAATCTCACGTGGCACAAATTGGGTTGCATAGGAGCAAGCACTATGCGAAGGAGGGATAGCAAACAAAGGTAGTCACAAGGTCAGGAGTCAACAAGTAGGGGATCCAAAGATTAAAACACAACATAAGAGAGCATAGCCTAATTGTTGAGGACAACTGAGCAGGCGACTCTTGCTAATTTCCATATACGCCTTTTGTTCACCAAAGTGATTACCAGATAAAGATTAACATGAGATTTGGTCTTGCCAAGGAGCAACATGAGATTAAGACTGATAAACTTCTAGAGACTTGAAAGAGTTGGAGACAAAATACACGAGATTTGAGGGATAGAGCCAAGGCACTAACTAGGGATTCAGTTGATAAAACAATGACATGATCTGCGAGAAAAAGGTTCCAAAGCCAGGGTAGATAGCGATTATCGTTGCACCAGATCATTAGTAGGGGAAAGAGCAATAAGGCTCGATAAGGATTTTTGAGCAAGGTCCTCCCACACAGGAGCGGGACAACCATGACACATGCAGGCATTCAAGGGAACTAAGCTTGGGACTAAGGTCAAGCAAAGGCATGGATAAAGGTCTTCGTAGCACAACTTTCAATGGCTAGCAACCACGTGTATAGGCTCAGGCTCCTAAGAGAGAACTTAATTGGAAATAACAACCATGAGATTACCAAAACTTGGATGCTGCTCTAGGATAGCTCTCTTCAACACTCGTATGCTTACCGAGGACAAAAGGGGTGATAGCTACGGCACTACCTAGATAACGAGTATCCACACCTACCTCATGGTCTTAAGCGAGCATTTCTAAACACTCAATACAATTAGCTTAAGTGACTATTACTATGCATAAAGCTCGCACATAACAATCAGTACCTACAGCAACACTACTACACATAAACATGCGAAACATGGTGGTAAGCAACTGTTATCTTTTATTTCCTTTGGAAGTAAAGATACACGGCAAAACTAATCACACACTACCTTCAAGCATAGCTATTCAAGCAGCATGGGACAAGGAATTTTGTCTAGCTTCACATAAGGAAGATAGTAACATCACATTGATCACAAGTTACTTAGTATTAGAACAAGGTGTGGGAAGCATATTTATGCACAAGCACAATCATGATGCATGCTCGTCCTATTCGTCCTCACAAAATTGCTAGCCTAAGGCGGCAATCACGTTCTATGTCGGTGGCATAATACGTACTCTCTTGATATATAGCTAGTCGTCAGCTACATTCAATCTACACATTCGTGGTTAGCATACCTACAGGCAAATTCATTGTAGTCTATCCCCATAAGAGATAAATAAGCACACAATAAAAACAGTAAACTAAGATACTCTCCATATACACATCCCCAGATATATATACTTCGGTATCCATAGCTACCCAGTAGATATACCCACAATTAAGTGCCTTCATATATACATGTGTGTAACATATAAATATTCCAGTAACCACAGCTAACTCCCCCCTAGACCGATAGTTGGATGGTCATGCTCTCACAACTCACACTTACCTAGGCGTAGAGGCACTTGATCCATACATTACCATTCAAGTGAATAGCATCCATACAATAGCACGCCGTATGGACGATGAAAGTAAAAATTGCAATAAAGTACATCCCCCAAAGTTAGTACTTAGATAGCCACCTAATAGTCCTTAACTGGGCATAAAGGAGGATGTCGCTAGCATAGTTTTGTAAATAAATTTTGATAAATTTGCCTTTAGCTAAAGTTTTAGTTAAAATAGGCTTTTTAAAACCAAAACTTGGCTTTTAAAACTATGTACATGACAGTATTATGCTTAACCTTCTCTAATACCAGCTATGACAGAATCGCCCAATTTATACAAGATCAAGTATGGCTGTCCCCGCTAACACGTTGACACACGTATACTTTCACTTATATAAACCCGGTAGTCCGTCAAGTGTCCCGAAAGACCTCGGTAAATCAACATCACAACCAAGATCGCGTGATTAAGCAAATACACATCACATACACAGAGTTGCAGCAGAAATAATATGACAAATGAGTTCACAAATAATAGTATAAGTTTGGGTTTTAAAACCGATTAGTAAAAACAACATAGCTTTCAAATAATTACATTAATATAAGTCCCAAATACATTGCTAGCATAAGTGACATCCTCGGATAAAAGCATATAGATGAGAGATAACATAGAGTCACCGAGCCCACTGACGGTTAGCCATCATCTTCAGCAGGCCAAAACCTCACCTACAACATGGTGGGATAAACCCTGAGTACTCAAATGTACTCAGCTAGACTTACCCGTCATAAACCAGAAATAAAATTGACTCCAAGGAGTATGCGAGGCTTTATAAGTGGAGGTGGCTTGACAACATTTTGCATAAAAAACAATTAACTCAATTATACAATTATAATTCTATCATCAAGTTAATTATAACTATCCATCTCTATATTAGCAATTATCCTATGCCAAACATGTGGTATATCATTTTAGAGCATACAATAGTAACCATAGCAAGTGTAGTAATTCCATATTTATCCGAACCATCAACTTTCATAATACAATTACTACGAGGTTGGAGCTAGCCAAGTTTCTCACTATCAGGGAGAGACGGCGATTCGAATCGATTTCAACCAGCTGGGAATTTATTCCTAACATAAACCCAGGTCTACCCACCACGGTAGCCTTAGGTCACCTTTGGTACAACTCAAGTACACATTTCGCGGGTTTGCCCAGTGCCACATAATTAGGGACACCAAATGCTAGGACGTTTAGGCCCAGCCTGCCGTTGGGCTCAGTCTGGCTCCCCGCACATCCTTACTACCATCCAGAGTGTGCACTCTTATAGAGCGGGACCTGGCCTGAGTTGAGCTACTTGGCTTTACGGTCAGAACGAGTTATCCGGCCAACTAAGTGATAGGCATGCGTTCAATCTTATCAAAAGGTCCAACAACAGTACGCTCCTTAATCGGCACAGACAGAATCACATGAGTCAAACTACCATAGACTCTGTCCGGCCTCGATTTATATTACCCCATGGTTCTTTTCCACGATAGCAAATAGAGCCAACCATGCTTCGGTATTCACCTATATCTCGCAAGTGACAGGAAATCACCCGACTTCTACCGGTCTAAGCAGGGCTAAGCATATATTCGAACCTGGACCTTAATAGGGTTAAATGTGTATATATCTAGATAAGTTAGTTCCATGCATCAAGTGATTCCAATCAACTCTTATAACCTAATGCATCAATCATAAAGGACTCGAGTAATATTTTGTAAAACACTAGGAGACTTAGAATGCTCCGGGGCTTGCCTAGGATGCAACACTAGGTTAGTGCTTGTTAGATGATGCTCGCTTGGTGAGCATCTCCTTTTTAGGCAGGTACTCTAGGGGTCCTTCCATCTTCAGGATAGGTCCACCATACACCGTCTTCGGGTTCGGTTCCAACCTCACGTCCTTCACATGGTTCATCTAGCATACCTAGATGAGATGCAAGATGCAAGTGCATGAATATAAAGAATGGTAATATAAGATGCAGCACATAATAGCATTCACGGTAAACCTAAGATCATGCAAGACATAGGCACCTAGAGTTATTTAACTAGATATCACACAGCCTATCATAGAGGAATAGCAAGCATATTAGGTATTGCACACAAGTGAACTTAAGTTCAAATATTGCACACATGCATCGATCAAGAACTAACCAACATGTTTAGCTAAACAAGAGCAAGCTAAAGTAATCACTTAGCACATGTATAGAAATCTGGATATCAGCACAACAGTAACTTGTTTTATTCATAACTAGAGATCTAGACATCCAAATAAGGTTATCCTAGACTTTCTAGAAAGGCTATTAAATTGTCTAAAATATGTGTATTATCATCATAAGGTGATTCCTCAACTAACAAGATCAATCAAGCACAATTGGGCACCTCTGTCCAGACATGGACAGATTCTGCCATGTAACTTCACAAGCTTATAACTGGAGTTGTACTAATCCAAAAGAAATTAAACAAGATAATATAAAATATTATGAAATTGTCTACAATTCATATTTAATCATCCCAGCATGATTCCCAAGTTAAAAGGGTCAAACAGTCACATTTATCAAATCTGGTCCAGAAATTCCAGAGAACTACAATTTCTGAAGACCAACTTAGAACAGTCATAACTCACAAAATATTTGGCCAAATGACCTGAAAATTTAACACAAGATGTTTAAGTGAGTTATCTACAACTTTCTTATTATCATCTTAAGATTATTCTACAAATAACAAGGCTAATTAATCCAATGAATGAATCTCTGTCTAAAACATGGACAGAAACTGATATGCCACTTTAAACAGCTATAAATGGAGTTATACATGTTCAATAAATGTGATTATAAACTTTTTAGAAATCTTGGCAAATTCTAAACAACTTTGTTGTAAACACCTAAAGCTAATTCTACTATTAAGAAGGCCCCACAAAAAGAACAAGCAAAGCAATACAGGTAATTTATTATTTTTATAGATCTTAAACCATCAAGCCTAAAATATTAAAATTTTTACCACACATCAAGAATAACCTTAGTAGCACTCCAAAAAAATTTCACAATTATTTGAGCACAAAACTGTAGTTATAAAAAAGACAAGACACAACTAGTATTAAGATCCTAACTGCATAAATCTCTTTTTAAAGCAAAATATTTAAACAAAAACCTGCCACATTATAGATCTACTGCATAGAAAATTTTGCAAGGATTCCAAAAAGTTCAAATTTGTTATTTTACGAGTTTTCTACTAATTACTATGAATTTTCAAAGATGATCATCCAAATCTGTAAAAACCAGAGAAAAGGAATTATAAATCTTGCATCGGGGTCCCTGTAGAAAATATAAATTAAAATCCAACGAAGAGGTCCTCAAGAGCACTATTCAAACAAGTCACAGCTTCGCACTTAGACCCTTCCCTTTCTCCTTATTGCTACGCAAGGTCCTTCATCTCCTTCCTCACGACGGCAGAGCAGGGAAGGCCGGCAGGGATGGCTCGGGTTGGCTGGACTTGGCCAGCAGCGGCTGAGAGCATGGGGGATGTCCATCTTGCCTAAGGGTGGCACTAGCTAGGCAAGGGACGGGACCAGGTGGCTCTGCCACATGCACACATGGCGCACGGTGGCGCACTAGCTCTGGTGGTGGCGGCGCTATGGCGGCTACGGTGGCCGGAAAAGGGAAGCAGAAGGGGCGGCGCACGACGGGGAAGGTGGTGGCACACACGGTAGGACGCGAGGGAGCCCGGAGCAGCGGGGACGTGATGGTGGCAAGCTCGGCCCACCGGCCATGCCGGCCATGCTCCAGCACGCTCGAGCAGGCGCTAGAGAGCGAGGGAGAGGCGAAAGAGGAGTGAGTGCGAGTGTGAGAGGAGCTCAGCGAGCGCTCTGGTGCTCCACTACACCGAGCAAGGCACAGGGGCACGTGGCAGCAGGGCAAGCAATGGTGGGGTGTGAACTGCTGCATGGCGACCACGTCGGTGTTCCGTCGAACAAGTGGTAGGCGCCGGAGTGGGCGAGGTGGATGTCCAAGTTGGGCCTGCTACAGGCCGATTTAGTCCATGGACCTAAATCGAAGTTTGCTCAACTCTGATTACTCTCCAACTTTGATTAAGGCTGCATGGTCATTAGAGCTCTTCATCAGTAGGTAATTAAGCCACAAACTGCTAGTGTCAGCGTATTGACAGCGACAAGCAAACATTCAAATTGATGGTGAAAATGAGGTCAAACTGGTGCCATATTTTTACATGCTCTTCTCCATGAGCTTAGCTCCAACTTTTATTTTGGGGTCAAGTCAAGTTGCTCAATGAAATTTGGAGAACGCGGAATGCCAATGTCGACAATGAGTCGATGATGAATTCCAGACTTAGAAAAATTCTAAGTACCAAAAATAGCTGTTGATTCAACGTTTGAGCCTCGATTCGCCTTAGTTCCAAGTTGATCTGGCTCTTGGTCAAAAAACAAAGTTTGTTCTACTCTACTCAAACTTCAACTTTGAATTAAGGTGCAACTCCATGCAAGCACTATAAGTGATTGGTCAACATAGGTCAAAGTAGCATCACAGTAAAGCTTAAATCCGAGTTTTAGACCGATTAAGGTATTTTCTTGTCCTCTGCTCAACACGAACCCTTCATGACTTTTGTTGTAGAGTTCAATTAGAGTCATTTGGGCAAGGTTTCAAGGTTTGGTTGATGATATAGAATTCCATTCACTTTATAAAACAATTCAAGCAAGGACATAACTTGTCATTTCATGTGACTTCTTGATTCCAAACTTCACGAAACTTTTCCATGGATCAATATAGATGGATATTGATGCGAGACACATGAAACAAGTACATCCCACATTACTCAAGCATTCTTTTTTAGAAAGGGCAGCATGTAAGTAATGGTGCATGGTCCAAGTTTAAGTGGTGGCTCATTTTCATATGTTACACCTAACATCTCCATCACCACTTAACATGCCATGGTTGAGTTTAAACCCATTGCTTAACTGGTGACAAACACCTGGGGTGTTACAAACACTGGTACCCTTCACAGTTTACTAACCCCTAGTGTTGCATCATTTGCTCATCCCATGCCTTTCTATTGATACAGGTTGGAGGCCTAGACAACATGTGGCTCATTGATTCTGGTGTTCATGCCACATGACCAGAAGTTCAAAATGGTTCTTTAGCCTCGACCCTATGCAATGTAAGGAGTACATCACATTCAGGGACAATAGCAAAGGTAAGGTGCTTTCTCATGGGACCATTTGGGTTAATGAGAGGTTTGTTCTGAAGGATGTTGCTTTGGTTTCAAATTTGCATTTCAATTTGCTTTTAGTTTCGCAACTCCTTAAGGACGGCTTTGAAGTGCACTTTAAGACTAGCTTGTCTCGAGTTCTTGATTCTCAGGAAAATCTTGTTTGTCAGATTGTGCCTTTTGGCCGTGTCTTTCAAGTTGATTTTTCTCACTCCTTTCGCTCTTCTCGGTGTTTGGTGGCTGGATCTTCTTCTGAGCTTTGAAAGTGGCATAGGAGACTGGGTCACTTGAGCTTTGACTTACTAGCTAGATTGAGCTCACTTGATCTAATCCGAGGATTGCCCAAGTTGAAATTTGAGAAGGATTTGGTTTGCCACCCTTGTCGTCATGGGAAGATGGTTGCTGCTTCTCACCCTCCTGTGAACCAAGTCATGACCAAGGAACCCGGCGAGCTACTTCACATGGACATAGTTGGTCCAGCTCGGGTTCGGTCAGAAGGTGGGAAGTGGTACATTCTAGTGATCATGGATGACTTTTCTTGCTACTCTTGGGTGTTTTTCATGGAGGGTAAGGATGAGGCTTTTTCACATGCTCGGGATTTGATTCTTCGGTTGCAAAATGAGTTCCCTAAGAAAGCCATGAGAGCGATTCACAGTGACAATGGCATAGAATTCAAGAATACTCATTTTGAAACCTTTTGTGCTTCTTTGGGCCTCGAGCATCGGTTTTCCTCTCCTTATGTCCCCCAACAAAATGGTGTTGAGCGCAAGAATCAGACCCTTGTTGAGATGGCTAGGATGATGCTCAATGAGCATAGGACTCCTAGGAGATATTGGGCCAAGGCGATCAACACCATGTGCCATGTGTCCAATCACATTTTCCTTTGGGCTTTCATGAAGAAGACTTCTTATGAGTTGCAATTCGGACGACCACCCAAGGTAAGTCACTTCAGGGTGTTTGGATGCAAGTGCTTTATCCTAAAACAAGGTAATATGGACAAGTTAGAGTCCAGGTCTTCCGATGGTATTTTTCTTGGTTATGCTTCTCACTCTCATGCATATCGTGTTCTTAACCTTGAAACTAACCGAGTTGTGGAGACATGTGAGGTCACATTCAATGAAACCATACCTTGTTCCACTCCTGTCTTTGACTGTTCAGGAGATCAGGAGATTGGTGATAGCATCTTTGTGGAGGAGGAGTAAAAAAATGTTAATCGGGGTGATCCCGGGCCGACTCCACCCGCTGCCCCTCTCAACCCTGCGATGTCTACTTTAGCTCACAGCCCTAATCCCTCTCTTCCACTACTTGGGGTCCATTCGAGCAGCCTCCTCCGCCTATGTCGGTTGCACCTAAGGAGTCCCCAGCTGCTGTTGAGGGAGATGTGATTTCTTCAAGGGAGGCAACACAACACATTCAGTGGTACCACACACCTTAGACCATGATCAGCGACATCGACCAGCGAGTCACGCAGTCCAGTTCATATCACTTCTCACACTTTGCTCACTCTGCTTTTGTTGCTTCTTTTGAGCCTCGAGATGTTGGACACACTCTATCTAATTCTAATTGGGTCAATGCTATGTGCTAAGAGTTAGAGAACTTTGAGCAAAATCAAGTGTGGGTTTTAGTACTACCTCCACCAGATTGCCACCCCATAGGTACAAAGTGGGTTTTCAAGAACAAACAGAGTGAGGATGGGGTGGTAGTGGGAAACAAGGCTAGATTGGTAGCCTAGGGTTTTTGCCAGAAAAAAGGGATAGACTATGACCAAACCTTTTGTCGATGTTTTATAAATCAGACTAGTAAATTTATACGATTGATGCGCTGCTTTAGGAAGACGATGGTAGCATCCAATAGACATGAGGATTTATACTGGTTCAGGCCAGAGCCCTAAGTCTCAGAGAAGATCGAGTGCGTGTTCCTCGCTTGAATGCTCTGAAGTTCTTACAATGGCGGGGTGCAAGAATGGTGAAAGAGGTGATAGAACCTATGCTAGATAAGGGGTAGCCTGAAGAGAAGCTCCAGGAGCCCTACCACTATGGATGGAATGGTAGAGGATAAAGAATGTGAAGATGTTCAAAGATGGGAGCCCTGACTACCCTTATATAGAGTTTGGGGCCAGGGCTTGTTACAAAGAGGAGGTTCCCCCAACCGAAGGGTCAAGAGCCTGGGGGAGGTCCTAGCTAACTTAGCTTGCAAGCTATGCCATCTTCTTATGCTTGCCTGGGCATGGCTATTGTCATGGTCTTGTGGCCACGTCATGGCAGGGTCTGACATGGTGCTACTATGTTGGCCATGGTAGCACTATAGCCATGGTGATGGTTCATCAGTTGTCCTGTGTAATGCGGCATCTATCATGGTCTTCGCCGTCATCTCTAGGTTTCTTGGGGCATTATACCCATAGTAGGTAGCCGCCCTAGGTCGTTGTTCACTTGGTCGCTTCATGAGCCGAGGGCCATGACCCTGATCAATGGGGTCGGGGCACTCTGTTGACACTGTTTTTTGCACGTGTTAAAATGTTCAGAGTGGACTAATCGGCAAGGGGAAAGTTACTGTATACTTTGATAGCCGATGAAAGCCAGCTTGTAAAGATGGTTGCCGATAGCTGGTGATGCCGATAAAGGGAGGCTTGAAGACTACTGCCGATGAAACAAGGAGTATGCTGATGGGGGAAGACTTGAAGACTATTGCCGATGAGACAGGGGGTATGCCGATGGGAGGAAGGACAGTGAGATTTCCATCGTAATTAAGGCAGACAGGGAAATAGATAGGAGTTGATTTCTTTTTCTATATTTGTTAGAGTATGATTCATGTAAGAGTCACGTGTTTCCTTAGATATGGGCTTGGTGTCCTAGTTGTGTTTGGTTGTGTTTCTTTAGATCAGGGTATAAATATGGAGTGAGGGGCAATGTATATATATATATATATATCAATCAATATCAAAACCAATTTTTACTCCTATTTGCATCTACTTACTTTTCGGCGACTTCGTCAATTTGCATTATTTTCTCTTTACGAGTTCTCATTGATTCGGCGAGCTGCATCGCTTCAGTGCGACCTTCGGCGATCCTCGAGTTCCGCGTGAGTACCTCTTGGCCGTGACTTTCGGGCGTATCGCTGTTGTCAGGACCAAAGTGCTCGTATCTTCATCCTTGTCGATTAACAGGTCAAATCGACTGGCACGCCTTGGATACCGATTCAGGTATTAGCCCTTTGTGTTTGCAGATCCACTTTTGCATCAACACATCTTTTGGCACGCCCGGTGGGACCAATCAATCCGATCAATATGTTCAATTCCGAGATCGATGCGGGGAACATTATCGCGGTATCAGAAGAAGATCTTAAGGAAGAACAGAGGCAGGCTATGGAAAAGGCCGTAGAAGAATACAGGCAGCTTTGTCTGAAATCGTTTAGCCTGAACAAGAGTGGACAAGTTATCCAGAAGCAAGATTTGCCGTTGCCTCGGTAGGTTACCTTTGATTCCAACCCTGGTAAACTTCAAGAGATGGTTAATTCTGCAGTAAATCATGCTTTGATTAATCATTCCAATGTGTTGTCCAATACTGTTCATAATGCTGTGGTTCGAACTCTCAAAGAAGGACAAGCGTCACCGCATTATGTTGGGCCTTCCTATCATCAACCAGAGCCGGCATCTGTCAATACTCCATCGGCTCCCTCGGCCATTGTGGGTACAGAAGTTACTTCTTCTCCAGTATCGGCAGGCTTACCTAATATTCAATCTACACCGGTACGATCAGATCCGGTACTACCAGGAGGATGAATTCAGCTTAGTACAGATCTATCGGCATCAGCTATGTCAGGCCCTGTGTCTCAGAATAGCCAGATTCCTACTAATTGGTGGGGATATGGTATGCCTCCGGAGTCATCTGCTTTCAATCCTGGATTACCTCAAATGTTTGATGCAGTAGGTAAAGCTCCTATACCATCGGCTGTTTCACCGATGGCCCAAGTGCCTCAATATGCCACAACAACTACTGTGCAACCAACTCCAGGGGGTTTCCAGATGCCTGCGGTTCAAACGCCCAGTTCAAATCCATCGGTAAGTTTACTGCCGATACAGCAGAAAGCCCCTGTTATGAGTCAAACTGGGGTTCAGTTTATGCCTCAAGCTGGTTATAATTATCCAACAATATCAGCAAATTACCAGCCATCGGTGAGTTTTGTACCGATGGGTTCTAATAATGGTTGGTCAGGACAGTTACCTGTTCAATACACAGTTCAGCAAAATCAACAGATTGCAGGGATTCAACAAGGTTATATGCAAGCTGGTGTTTAGAATCAAGCATCGGCAGCTCAGCCGATGAATCCTTTCCAACAGGTTAATGGACCACAAGTAACGGCAAATATGCCGATTGCTGGAGATCGTGGGCCACAAAGATATGTGGAAGGATATCAGCAGGTACCTCCTGTAGAAATTCAGCCAGTTCGTCAGCAGGAAGCTGATGCTTTTTGGGCTGATAGGATAGCAGAAATTATGAAGGATCAGTTTGGGATAAAGCCCAAGGTCAATACTTATTCTTATCGGACTCCATATCCTCCTGCATATGATTTAATTCCTCTCCCAAATCGGTACAAGGTACCAGATTTCACTAAATTCTCCGGGCAGGATGATACATCAACAATGGAACACGTCAATCGCTTCATTATTCAATGTGGAGAGGCAGCTAGCAGAGATGAATTAAGAGTTCGATTATTTTCATCATCTTTGTCTGGATCGGCATTTACGTGGTTCATTTCATTACCACCAAATTCTATTATTACCTGGGCTGATCTAGAAAAACAATTTCATAAGTATTTCTTTGCTGGAATCCATGAAAAGAAGCTTACCGATTTAGTAAAATTGAGACAGCGCAATGATGAATCGGTAGAGAGCTTTGTGCAAAGACTACGAGATGTAAAAAATAAGTGCTACAGTCTGGTGCTGGATGATCGGCAGCTTGCCGATCTGGCTTTCCAAGGGTTATTGCCACATCTTAAAGACAGATATGCTTCTCAGGAATTTGAAAGCCTCAGTCATCTTGTCCAAAGGATCTCCGATCAAGATACTAGGGTTTTTGAACCTAAAAAGAATTGGAGTAAAAAGGTATCATTTGTTGAAGAAGTAGGAGATTCTGATTCTGATGAAGAACCAGTTATCGGCTTAGCTGAGTGGGTTAAGAATAAAAAGCCAATATCTTGTCCCTTTGGTAAAAAAGAGCAAGAAAAGTTTACCTTTGATATCACCAAGGCTGACAAAATATTTGATCTTCTGCTTCAAGAGGGTCAAATTAAGCTGTCACCTAATCATGTGATCCCATCAGCAGAAGAGTTGAAGAAGATCTTGTACTGCAAATGGCATAATGCAACTTCACACAGTACAAATGAATGCAAGGTGTTCAGGCAACAGTTACAATCGGCTATTGAATCTGGGAGAATTAAGTTTGGTACTTCTAATGCCCAAAGGCCGATGAAAATTGATCAACACCCCTTTCCAGCAAATACGTTGGAGGCCAAAGGGAAGACCAAGGTATTGACATCCGAGGCTGCTGAGAAAAACGCATCAGTGGATCCCCAACATCGGATAACTACCGATGATGCAAGAAGTAAGGGATTGCTGGGAGAAAGCAGTAGTTCCAAAAAACCTCCTCGACCTGGCATTGTGATTACTCATCGAAGGCAGCAGGAGGGTTGGCGTCAGCATAATGATTGATATCGACAACAGCAAGAAGAAAAACGTCAAGAAGAATGGCATCGGCATAAAGATCATTGGAGGTGCCCGTTTTTTATCCATTGCTGGGAAGAAGGTATTAAATTGCCAACTGTTGAAAATTGCCCTGAGTGCAATGGTTATTATGGGGTCAATCGGTCAGAAAGAAGATTTCAACCTGGCAATCGGGGTTTATTTATCAATGAGCCGATTAGAAGCAGAGCATCAGTACATGATCGGTTGGGGGGCAGACTTAGTGTACATGAAAGGCTTGGTAAACGCGCTGGATGTTTTCCGAGGAATCAAGAGGAGCTTGAGGAAATGGCAAATGCAAGAGTTCCTGATGAGGAAATATTCTACAGGGACCCTAATATACGCTGTGTGGAATCGACTAGGACCTGTTATCAGCCGGTTTGGAAAACCAAGTTTCCTCGATGGTGCCCGAAGGGTCTAACAAAAACACAGAGAAGGAGGATGCAACGTGAGCGTCAGGAGGATTTATACCAAGAGGAAAATTCCTCCAATGAGAAGTCCGGTCATCAGCAGTGGCAGGTAAAACACAAAAATAAGGGTCCATTGGCAGATGTTAATATGGTATTCATGTTGCTGATGGAATTTTTGGCACTATCTGATAATGAGGAAGAAGTTGTTCTCTCTGATCAAGTAGCTCAGTTGACACTAGATCCAATGATGGCTGTTTTTGAGAAACCTACCGATGACGAGAGACAGCATCTTAAGGCTTTGTTTGTGAAGGGCAGAGTTGATGGGCAGCCTGTGTCTAAGGTACTTATTGATGGAGGGGCTACGATTAATATTATGCCTTATGTGATGTATCGGAAACTTGGTAAGGGAGATCAAGACTTGACCAAAACCGATATGATGCTGAAAGATTTTGAAGGCAATGTGTCGCCGGCTAAAGGGGCAGTATGCGTTGAATTGACCATCGGCAGCAAAACCTTATCGACGACGTTCTTTGTTATTAACGGCAAGGGTGCATATAATCTGCTTCTAGGGAGGGATTGGATTCATGCTAATTGTTGTGTTCCTTCTACAATGCATCAATGCCTCGTACAGTGGATTGGGGATAAGATTGAGGTTGTCCCTGGTGATTCTTCTTATATCATCGCATCGGCAGAATCAGATACTTATGAGCGAACTAAATGCATATCAGGAGAAGTTTGGGAAAAAGAGTTCCTTAGAGTTGCTGATTATGAAATTCCACCGATCCAAGCAGTCGGTTCTGAAGAAGAATTTTAATGGATAGGTTTGCCGATGATGGAAAATTAGGTCAAGGGTTCACATCGACAGATGATTTAGTAGAAGTAGATATCGGTAATGGCGATAGGCCAAGACCTACTTTTATTAGTGCTAAGTTAGATTCCAAGTGTAAGCAGCAAATAATTGATGTGTTAAAGGAGTATAAAGATTGTTTTGCTTGGGATTATACTGAGATGCCTGGATTAGACCGATCGGTAGTTGAACATTGGTTACCTATCAAATCTGGATTTCGGCCACATCAGCAGCCAGCGCGCCGATGCAACCCTAATATACTTCCTGATATTAAGGCCGAAATAACTAAATTAATTGAGGCAAAGTTTATTCGGCAGTGTCGATATGCAGAGTGGATCTCTAACGTGGTTCCTGTTTATAAGAAAAATGGAAAACTTCGTGTTTGTATTGACTTCAGGAATCTCAACAAAGCCACACCGATGGATGGCTATCCAATGCCGATTGCTGATTTATTGATTGATGCTGCAGCCGGACATCAGATTATCAGCTTTATGGATGGTAATGCAGGCTACAATCAAATATTCATGGCTGAAGAAGATATTCCCAAGACTGCTTTCAGATGTCCAGGTCATATAGGGTTGTTTGAGTGGGTAGTCATGACGTTTGGCTTGAAAAATGCCGGTGCTACTTATCAGAGAGCTATGAACTTTATTTTTCATGAATACATCGGCACATTAGTGGAAATCTACATTGATGATGTGGTGATTAAATCTGGAGATATCATAAAACATCTAGCCGATCTGCGAAAGATACTGGAGTATACAAGGAAGCATGGATTGAAGATGAATCCTAATAAATGTGCATTTGGCGTATCGGCAGGTCAATTCTTGGGTTTTATGGTGCATCAGCGGGGCATCGAAATCAGTAGGAAGTCTATTGATGCAATTAACAAGGTGGTTGCTCCTACCAATAAGACTGAATTGCAATCTTTGATCGGTAAGATTAATTTCATTAGAAGATTCATATCTAATTTGTCGGGTAAGATCAAGGCTTTCAGTCCATTACTTAAATTAAAAGCCGATCAGGAATTTGTATGGGGAGCTGAGCAGCAGTTAGCCCTCGATGAAATTAAGAAATATTTAACAAATCCTCCAGTGCTAGTTCCACCTCAACACGGGAAGCCTTTCAAGTTATATTTATCAACTGATGATACAGTTATCGGTTCAGCTCTTATTCAAGAATTTGAAGGAAAAGAACGTGTTATTTATTATTTGAGCAGAAGACTAGTGGATGCTGAGACGAGGTATTCGGCCATCGAAAAATTATGTCTATGTTTATACTTTTCGTGTGTCAAATTAAGGCATTATTTGTTATCTGCCGAATGTACGGTCATATGCAAAGACGATGTAGTCAAGTATATGCTGTCGATGCCGATATTAAGTGGTAGAATCGGCAAGTGGATTTTAGCATTATCAGAATTTGAACTACGTTACGAATCAACTAAGGCAGTTAAAGGGCAAGTGATGGCTGATTTGGTCACTCAGCATTATGATTCAATGGACTCTTTGGAAGTTGCTCCCTGGACACTTTTCTTCGATGGGTCCACATGTGGTGAAGGAGCAGGTATCGGCATTGTGTTAATTTCACCTCAAGGAAGGAAGTATGAGTTTTCATTGCCGATTGTTGCTACGTCGACGAATAATCAGGCTGAATACCAAGCCTTGGTAAAAGGGTTAGAATTACTGAAGGAGATACGTGCCGATGCTGTTGAAATCTTTGGTGATTCTATGCTAGTTATAAATCAATTGGCTGGACTTTATGAATGCCGAAGTGATGCTTTAATTTCGTATTATGAAAAATGTGTGCAATTGTTGAAAGAATTTAGGGATTTTCGTCTTGAACATATCCCTCGATTGCATAATGAGGAAGCTAATCGACCAGCTCAGAATGCTTCAGGGTATCAACTTATTCAGGAAGTGCTAACATCGGCAGTTAATACCGATGACTGGAGAAAGGAGATTGTCGATTATTTAAAGGATCCATATAAAAAGGTTGAAAGACGTGTAAGGTTCCAAGCTACCAAGTATGTGCTCCTCGATGATGAATTATATTATCAAACTATAGATGGAGTTTTACTCAGATGTGTTGGTAGTGATGAATCGAAAACTTTGATGGGTGAAATTCATGAAGGAGTGTGTGGTGCGCATCAATCGGCTTTCAAGATGAAGTGGATGATCAGAAGGAATGGATACTATTGGCCGACTATTCTTGAAGATTGTTTTAAATATTTTAAAGGATGTCAGGGATGTCAAAAGTTTGGTAATATTCAAAGAGCGCCTGCATCGGCTATGAACCCTATAATCAAACCGTGGCCGTTCCAGGGATGGGCTATTGATCTCATTGGTCAGATTTATCCGCCATCGAGTAAGGGACATAAATTTATTCTGGTTGCTACCGATTATTTCACAAAATGGGTTGAGGCAATTCCTTTGAAAAAGGTGACATCGGTTAATATGATTGATTTTGTGAAAGAGCATATTGTTTACCGATTTGGTATTCCTCAGACTATCACTACCGATCAGGGCACTATGTTTACGTCAGGAGAATTTGATGAGTTTGCTGTAAGTATGGGAATTAAAGTTTTAAATTCTTCTCCATATTATGCTCAAGCTAATGGTCAAGCTGAGGCTTCTAACAAAGGGATCATCAAACTCATTAAGCGCAAAATTGAAGAAAATCCTAGAAGGTGGCATACAGTATTAAATGAAGCCTTATGGTCATATCGGATGTCATGTCATGGTGCAACCAAAGTAACGCCTTATCAGTTAGTATATGGACACGATGCAGTATTGCCTTGGGAAATTAAAGTTGGCTCTAGGCGAATATGTTCTCAAGATCAGCTGACAGCCGATGATTATAATACTCTTATGAAGGATGAGTTGGAAGATGTGGCAGGTCATCGGTTAAGGGCTTTAGTTAGCATTGAAGAAAATAAGAAAAGAGTAGCCAAATGGTATGACAAGAAGGTGAAGATAAAGGAGTTTGCCGATGGAGATCTGGTCTGGAAATTGGTTTTACCGATTGGGACCAAAAGTTCAAAATTTGGAAAGTGGTCTCCTAATTGGGAAGGTCCATATCGGATAAATCAGTCTGTTCCTGGTAACGCATATATTCTAGAAACCCTCGAAGGGGTTGTGTTTCCTAGAGCATTAAATGGAAAATATTTAAAGAAATATTACCCTAGTATCTGGATGGATGCATAAAAGTATAAGTGCCGATAACAGTCCTATCGGCTGGAATTACTCAAGGATGTCAATGTCTCGTAAAGTGCCAATACAATAAACAAGATTACAAGTTCAACAAGGATTGGATAGCTAATATCGCACGCAGGCGAATTTGCTCGGCTTCCTCCATTTCTTTGATATCGTCATCGGCGGTACCCTCCACGGGCTTGAGTTTTTTCTTCATGGCCAAAGCTTTGCGAGCCTGGATATCTCTTTCTTGCTGAAGGGTTTTGATGGTGTTGGGTAGCTGGCTTTCATCTTGTTGAGCATGAGTTAAAGCTGCCTCGATTTCCTTCAATTCAGCCAATAGAGCCATCTTCCTTGCTGATAAATCCAAGATTTTCTGCTTAAGTTCAGCACCCGAAGTCTGCAAGTTGCCGATGCCCTTGTGCTTCTCATCGGCAATTTGTTTCAGTTGTAGCATCTCTTCCTTGAGTTGAGCCTGAGCTGCTCTATCGGCAATACGTTGGGCAGCCCGTTGATATTGTAATTGGTGACTCTCTAAATGGGCTGCTGGGAAGAGTACTTCTTCAACATCGGCAGGGACCTGGCCACGGATTGTTTTGAAAATTGCCTTTGCGGGGTCCGAGTCATCTACCAGTTGGGTGGTATCCTGCTGTAGCAAGTTCAGGAGAGCTTCCAACCTGGACTTAGTTTCTGCCGATATTGTTCCTAGTACAAGGGAAGAACTTGTTTCCTCTCCATCATCGTCAGAGATGTCAATAGCGAAGGAGAATAGGCTGTTTGGGGAGTCTTGTTCCTGAGAAAAAGAAAAGGAGGTCGGTTAAGGATAAGTATGTATATTGTAAATCAGCTAGGTTAATCGATTTACCTGTTTCAAGGCAATTTCCTATGCTTGACTGGAAGAAACAACCTGGAGTGTGTCGTGTGAGGGATCGGTTGAGCTTGCCGATGGGATGTCCTCTATGACTTCATCAGTGGTTGGCTCTTGAGGTATGATGACCGATGACATTGGGGCAGATGTAGGGATCGGCATGGACCTTTGTCGTTTTGGCTGTGCCTCGGCATCTGTTAAAGCTTTGCACTTTGCTTGGGCATCGGCAACGATTGGCTAGGGGGCATCGGCACTTGTTGGTTGTGAAGCTTGGACGTCTGGTACGCTTGCCAATGTACCCAATTGTTGCTGCAAGACAAGTGTAAGGTATGATATTTAACGGATAAAATGAGAAGTCAAGAGAATACCTCTGAAGGTTTGTCAAAAGAAGTGGTGCTTGATATCGGAGGAATTGCCGATGACGATCCAGTGGCAGCTCTTACCCCCTGGTGATTAATGTTAATACAGTTTGTAATCGGTATAAGTAGAAATAAACAAGGTTGTTACCTTGAATGCCTTGACCAAGGTTGTAGCAGCAGCCGATGGAGTGGCCCTAGCTGTAGCCAATCTGGACTTAGAGGTGATAGTCTTGGTACGGATCTTCTGGTGGGTCAAAGCAGTTAAGGTGGGGGCGTTGTAGCTGATCGGTGATATCGGGGAAATAGGCTGAAGATCGAAGGGTTTCCCACTTTTGCTCACCGATGGTGCTGGGTTGTTAACCTGTCATGCGAGAGTCAGTTACTGATATATGTAGGGAAAAAGCAAAAAGGAGTTAAAAGAAACTTACTGCGTCGTCAGGGATGGCATATTCAGGGTCGATCATGTGCCGATATGTGTGAGCAGAAGTTGCAAACAGTTGTTCCTTCCACTCTCGCCACCATTGCTTGTATGACTCGGTGATGAAGGATACTGGCGTCCAGGTGGATATATCAACATCTGTGATATCGGCATCGGGGGAGAGTTGTACCACCTTGTTCCAATCTGTTCCACAGGTGATTGTTTCCCTGGGTTTGATCACATCGGCAAAGCAAAGTTTGATTGGCAGTTGCCCAAAAGCCAATTGACGGGATACTGCCGATGGGTTGTAAAATTCATATGAAATGTTGGTGTTTTCCCCGCTACCAAATGTATTCACTGGAATTGCCCTGGGAGTAATGATGGCCATCATGAGTTCCTTATCCTGATTCAGGGTGTCATCGGCAAAGTTGAAAAGAAGGGGAAATCTATTGTCCTCGTCAATATAAGGTACCCAGGCCCTATGATCACGAGAAAGACCATTGTAGAAGTTTTGGAAGAATCTGCCGATCTGGTCTTCATTGGCCTCTGTTCCGGGAAGGACAATTATGGCTTCACCAAAATTAAGGGGTGAGCGTGTTGCCGATTCATCATCCCCAAGCACATGGTCCTCAGCAATTTCTCGTGGGAATTGTTGGGCAAAAAAGTCCCATTGCAAGCGTTTGTGCATATGGGCATTCAGCCACATGTTGATAAACCACCACGGGCCTCCTAGGTTGCCGATGGGTTCGCCAAGCAGAAGTTTCTGAGACACTTGATGAAGAAGATGATAAGTGGAGCTCAGAAGGTATCGGCCAAGAGGAAACCTTACGCCATTAGCCAAAAGTTTAGCTGCGGGGAGGAAGGCGTTGGTTGGTCCTATTGATCGACCACAGAAAATAAATTTTTCTAACCACATATTCAAGAATGTGGCATGTTCCCTCTGGTTAAGTGTCCTAGTCTTCTGGTATTCTTGAATGTATCCCGTCCAACCGCCGATGTTGCGGGTATTCACCCTATATTCAGATTTTCTACCATAAATGGAGCCTTCATCGGCAGTTGAAATATCCAAGCCAGTGAGCATGTGGACATCGGCAAGTGTAGGAGTAGCTGGGCCATGTCCAAACATAAAAGTGTTTGTTGTGTCTGACCAGAAGTAAGCAGCTGCAATCATCATCGATTCATTCTTCTGCATATCGGCAATAGATAGCCTAATGCATTGGTCTAATTTCTATTCTGCCCAGTATACTTGCATCGATCTATTAACCCTTAAGTACCAATCTTTCCACCCTTTGGTGTTTTTGGGCCAAGATTGGAATGTGTCTTTCCATAAATTCATAGAGAAATTTTGGGCTCTAAAGGGGATTCTGTTAACCTCTGCATTAATCAGATCGGTTGGATCTGGGTTGCCCATTGGTCCTAGGCATTGGACATGCGGCTGGTCGATTGGGATAACTAATTTGTTGCGCAGTTCCTAAGTTTAAAAGATCCGAAGAACAAAAGAAAGGAAAAATCACCAACTGTATGGATTTGCAAAAACTAGGGGAATCAAAGTAAAGGTAATGGAAGAGGAGCGAACCGCGGGGACGTCGAAGTTGACTGCCATTATCTTGAAGAAGATGAAGGCACGAGCCGGAGACTTGAGGTAACGCTGGAGAAGGGTTCTTGTTGGTTGAGGTCGTGCAGTGGTTCGTCGGAGTCGCCGCCGGAAAGAGAAATGTCAAAGATTGGAGTCTGAGGGTAGAAGACAAGTGTTCCGGAGGAGTCTATTTATAAGCCGCTTGGAGTAGGGGTATTTTGGACTTATCTCTATGCCGCGCGCATGTAGGTCGAAGTGGTTCAGATGGATATGGTAACTGTTTGCACGATGATCAGGGGATTGTACAGATGGGTTGATGGCAAGTAATCATGACTTGGGAGAAATATCGGTACAGGATATTTTAATTCTGAAAATGACAGCATTATCATGTTAAGATCTTGCCGATGGGTTATTGTTTCGGTATCTTAACCATAATCAAGGCAAGAGTGGTTGGTGATTGTGCAATATTTGCTGAAGTGCGTGAATCAGGATTAGATTTGATTGGATTTGATAACAGATCAGGTTTTGGCTTGGAGAATAAGTTACGGTAATCTAGAGTAAATTTCGGAGCATTAATGGTTTTATACTCCGAAATTGGGGGGCATGTGTTGACACCATTTTTTGCACGTGTTAAAATGTTCGGAGTGGACTAATCGGCAAGGGGAAAGTTACTGTATACTTTGATAGCCGATGAAAGCCAGCTTGTAAAGATGGTTGCCGATAGCTGGTGATGCCGATAAAGGGAGGCTTAAAGACTACTGCCGATGAAACAAGGAGTATGCTAATGGGGAAAGACTTGAAGACTATTGCTGATGAGACAGGGGGTATGCCGATGGGAGGAAGGACAGTGAGATTTCCATTGTAATTAAGGCGGACAGGGAAATAGATAGGAGTTGATTTCTTTTTCTATATTTGTTAGAGTATGATTCATGTAAGAGTCACGTGTTTCCTTAGATATGGACTTGGTGTCCTAGTTGTGTTTGGTTGTGTTTCTTTAGATCAGGATATAAATATAGAGTGAGGGGCAATGTATATATATATATCAATCAATATCAAAACCAATTTTTACTCCTATTTGCATCTACTTACTTTTCGGCGACTTCGTCAATTTGCATTATTTTCTCTTTACGAGTTCTCATTGATTCGGCGAGCTGCATCGCTTCAATGCGACCTTCGGCGATCCTCGAGTTCCGCGTGAGTACCTCTTGGCCGTGACTTCCGGGCGTATCGCTGTTGTCAGGACCAAAGTGCTCGTATCTTCATCCTTGTCGATTAACAGGTCAAATCGACTAGCACGCCTTGGATACCGATTCAGGTATTAGCCCTTTGTGTTTGCAGATCCACTTTTGCATCAACACACTCCACCAGCCGGGAAGGTTTCTTCGTCAAGACCTTTGTCATGGATCCCATCATATAGTGGGTGGGATTGTATACGCGTCCCATCGGTCCATATTTGGATGGTGGCATCGTACCCGTGGCCATCGTTGTGCGGTGTTGTTTTATTGGTGCGATGCGGTACTGGAATGGTGTCCGACTAAACCAAGGTGACTGCTGTCACATCGGTCCTTGAGGGATCAGTGTGGCATGCTCGCCCCTATCAGAGCAGGTAGGGCCCGACCTCTCCCTATCCCTTTTAGGGGTCATGATGGGGGAGAGGTCGCGCATCTATGTGTCACATGACCTATGCTGGAGGAAGGGGTCGTGAACACCCTTGGCCTCGGTCGTTTGGGCCCTTGCCAACTATTGTGTTCTAGGTCATGTCACCTGCTAACTAATTAGTGCCTTGGGACACCTCAGGGTTATGACCCCGACACCTTTGCTCCTATTGCCTATTTAGAAGCCATTAGGATTCTTTTAGCTTTTGCAGCTTTGAAAGGGTTCAAGCTGTATTAGATGGATGTGAAGAGTGCTTTCTTGAACGGGCACATAGAGGAAGAGGTTTATGTTAGGCAACCCCTGGCTTTGAAAATCCTAAGTACCCCAACCATGTTTTTAAACTTTACAAAGCCTTGTATGGTTTGAAGCAAGCCCCGAGAGCCTAGTATGAGTGCTTGAAAGCTTTCTTGCTTGAGAAGGGTTTTAAAATGGGTTCAGTTGATAAAATGTTGTTCCTCCTCAAGCAAGGCACTGACACTCTCTTGGTTCAGATATACATGGATGATATCATTTTCAATGGCTCTTCTCATGCACTTGTTGCCAAGTTTGCAGATACTATAAGCAGGGAATTTGAGATGAGCATGGTGGGAGAATTGACTTTCTTCCTCAGGTTGCAAATCAAGCAAACCCGAGAAGGGATGTTCGTGCACCAAGAGAAGTACACCAAGGACCTACTGAAGAAGTTTGATATGGGAGAGGCCAAGCCTCTTTCGACACCCATGTCAACCACGACGAGCCTAGACGCTGATGAGGAAGGAGAAGCCGTGGACTAGAAAGAGTACCGCGGCATGATTGGGTCACTGCTGTACCTGACGGCAACGAGACTGAACATCTAGTTCGTGGTCTATCTGTGTGCGCACTTTCAGTCCTCACCGCGCATGTCTCATCATCAAGCCATCAAGTGGATCATGAGGTACCTTCGTTTCACACCTGAATTTGGTCTTTGGTTTTCGGCCTCCTCCTCTCTTTCTCTTTGCGGGTATTCTGATGTGGATTATGCTGGCTGTTGCATTGAGAGAAAGTCCACATTAGGTACTTGTCAATTTATTGGGTCTTCTTTTGTGTCTTGGTCTTCTCGCAAGCAGTCAAGCATCGCCCAATCCACCACAGAAGCTAAATATGTTGCTACCACTGCTTGCTACTCCCAGCTGCTTTGGATGATAGCTACCCTGAGAGACTATGGCTTAGAGTTTAGGCGAGTGCCTTTGCTTGGTGACAGCGCTAGTGCCATAAGTGTAGCTAAGAACCCTGTTCTCCACTCAAAACCAAACATATAGATGTCTGCTTCCATTTCTTGCGAGACCACTATAAGAAAGGGGACATAGACCTACGCCATACTGACACTCAAAACCAGCTCGTAGGTATCTTCACCAAACCCCTTGACCAAGCCTAGTTTGCACGCTTGTGAGGGGAGCTTGGGGTTTGTTTCCCTTTTTAGAGGAGGGGAACGTTTGGATGTTGTATAGTAGTTTTGTTTCCTTTGTAGGTAGCCTTTTTTTGGGGGTCTTTGTATCATATTACATTTGCATGGCATCATGCTTGATAAATCATTTTCTAAGCTTCATGATTATAGTTGTTAGATTGAGATTATGCTCTACTTGGGATGTTCTGTATGTACATGATGGTGCTTATGGCTTAGACTCTTATTGATCTTTTGATGCATGTTATGACCTAAGCTTGTTTTACATTCTATGAACTTGATTAAGAATTGTTGAAACATGAAAATTAGTTTACCGCTGAGATGGTTACTAGCATGTGTAGGACTTGTTGAGATCCCTGATGCTATCACTTATATGCTAGGTTGCTATGTCTCATGCTTTGAGTTACTCACTTGCTTGGACAACTTGGAGATTTTTGTGCTAAAATTTGAAAACCAAGATAAGTGATGAGAAAAGATCGAGATGGGTCTGTACTATCCTATGTCAATGTATCGACACAGCTTCCAATTGCACATATGGATGAACTTGAGCCTTGTAATGGATGCTGAAACCATTGTCTTAAGCTTCTGATTGTCTATGGCATAGGCTTGGCATGGTTGCTAAGTTAGGCTTGATAGTACCGATAACCTCTTGCACACACATGTTTTTGACTAATTCTTGTGATACGTTGTGAACTCTGATAAAATTAAAATTTGATGAAAACATAAGTCTTAGGTTGGTCTTTGATATGATGTGTGACCGCTGCTTGGGGTAGTTCACCTTGTATACACTTGTTAGCACTAGGTTGATTTCCTGCTTATACCTGCTATGTGTTACTTTCAGTGGTGAACCCCTTCTTGAATTGCTTAAACTTGATCAAAATTGCTTAAGTGTCATATTTCGTATCACTTGATCAATTTGAGCATTTGCTAGCACTTGTATTTGTTGCTACACATACATAACAGCACTAGTTAGAGCATCCTTTCAATCTGATTGCTATACTCCTGAAGCTTATGCATTTCTGCATCGATTTGCATTCATAGCACATTTTGAGGGGGAGTGACAGTTTTCTCAGTGCTTGATAAGTGCATGTGTCAACAAGGGGGAGAGTGTTGAGATTTACCCAAGAAGATCTTGTTGAGTGCATGCATTCATGTGGGCGATTGCATTTGTTAAGGGGGAGTTGCACTTTGAGTTGTTTTTGCTAGATGAGTTGAGCATTTGCCTCTTCTGGAGGGTCTAGCTATTTTCAAGTGTTTTGAGCTTTGCTAGTGGTGTTGAGCCCGTTGCCTCTTCTAGAGGGCTAGCTGTGTTTTACTTGGTTGCATTGAGCCATTGCCCATGTCTTTGGGGACCAAGTTTTGCAAGTGTTGCTCATTTCAAATGACCCTGTTTTGGCTTTTCATTGGCTTTTGGTCATTTGGGTGAGTTCTTTGTTTTCTCTTCTTCTTCTTTTGTGCTTTCTCTCTATTGTCATTTGTTGGTGTTGACAATGCACTCATCAAGGGGGAGATTGCGAACACAAGGTTGATATGCCCTTGTGGTTCGGATTTGTGATGAGTGATTGTCAACGTGATTCACGTCTTGGGTTGAGTTTGTGAACTAACCATGGCATGAGTTGGGTTGTGCAACATGTCTCTTGACTTATGGTGAGCAGGTGTGGAGCTCGAAGGCGCTGGTCGACGGCGAGGTGAAGGTCAAGTAGGGACATGCCGTGCCAATGGACCGGGAGCGGTGAAGGACGGACGTGAGGCTTAGACTGAGGGACTAAGAGGCCGGGTGACCAACCACGGTGGCTAACATCTGGGGACATCGACAAGCGCAAGTGTGAATGGGAGTGACCGTGTTGACCGAGTCAAGATGGCGGACATGCAAGTCGAGCAGAGGCTCTAGAAGACTTGGCGGCCGAGGATGGAGGTGACACTTGTCGAGTTGCGGGGGACGCGTATGGAGTACGCTACTCATGGGCTGTTTGCTGGGTTGAGCCTCAAAACCACCGGGTGGACGGTTTTTGGGTTTGGGCCTCAAAACCAGGGCGAAGGTTTCGAGGAGGAACGAATGGCACGTGGCGGCATCGAGGAGTTTGTGTCGAGGTGAAGCTATCTCATGAAGAGCGCGGTGGTCGTCGAATGAAGAATACCTCGGGTTGAACCATAACATCCTCGGGTTAAGTAGTTCTACTCAAAAAATCTAGGGGCGTGTTTGTGATTGCGTAATAGCCCACATAAATAAGGATGAGGGAGCCCCCAATCTCCCTCACCTCTTGCCACTTCATTCTTCCACCTTTCTCTCTAGGTCCCCCCTTCTCTAGGTTCTTCTCAAGAGGTCCACCGATTAACTAATGTCTCGGTGTAATTGAACCTGTGATTTTGGTTGGGAATGGAGGCCCTAACCTCCTCGTGTCCTCCGGGATTCAACCTGTGAGGTGCTTTTGCGAATCACGTTTGTGTTCTTCGCGTTCTTGTTTTCCACCTTTCTTTCTTGGCTCGATTCATCACTTTGAGAGCGTTCAGACTCGTTCTTTTTTAGCTGAGATGGACTAGGACGTGAGTTGATCCCTTCCACCGAAGGATTTTATCTAATTCCTCACGAGTTCATAGATCGGAGCGAATCAAGTTCTATGGTTGAAAAACTAGAGTTCATCGCAATTTCTTGTTTTCCTGTTGATTGGCTTTGTCTTGGGCGATGATCTTCTAGGAGTAGCTTATCAACTCTGTGGTAATCCTCTCTGTAAAGTTTCAAGTCATTCTAAGTTGATTTGATCGAGTTTTGGGTATCGAATCGATTTTTCCCGAGAACTGCTCGTAAATACCAGACACGTCCGGTGTGAATGTCGAACATGTCCGGTAGGTTGGACTTTCGATTTGGAGCTGAAATTCGGTGGAGACCTGCCTCAAGGTGTCTAGAGGCTGTGGTTAAAATTTCTTAATTTTTGGACATCATTTGCTAGGGTTTTTTATTTTTCTCCCAAAGTCGCTCTATGCTGTTCAGCATACCAGAAGTGCTCGGTATTTGCTGACTATGCTCAGTTTAGTAGGTTTTCTAAGGTCGTGCTTACCGAACATGTCCGGTGCAGTTCTCGGACAGGTCCGGTGTGAGTTGCCAGCGTACTGTTTCTTCCGCAGTTTGTTTGTTTGAGCTCTGATTCGTTAAACGTCTGTTGCGTTGGCTTTGTGGTGTCCCATTGTGTTCCTAGGGAGCATCCACCCAATCTTTTGGGTCATGGACATCACGATGTTTTGGTTTACATGTTTGGCGGTAAGTTTGGGACAGTAGTCGAAAAGTTTTGAAAGAAATTTACGGCTCCCATTCACCCCCCCCCCCCCCCCCCTCTGGTCACCGTTTTTGGTCCTTTGTGTCAGTAAGTGTATCTCTCTCTGCCTCTAACCAGGCTTCAGTATGAACACAACAGAGAAACCAGCAATGTACTTTAGGAATTACAACTTGTAACAATTACCCCACTTGGACCTCAAACAGAACACAGATTACAACGAGATGCCCTTATGATATGAGTACCATCAGGCTTAAAGCTGTTGTGTTTCCACAGCTGAATTATGAAACACAAATACTACCAAAGAAACAAAATAAGTATATCAAGAAACAAAAGGTACTATGATACCACAGGAATTTCTGGGCAAACCCATTCCTCATATGGAATAAAAGGGAGTAAAAAATCAATATCAATCTAAAATAATGGTAGGAATGCAGGAGAACCCCACATCAAACTAACAAAGGCAAACCTGGCAGATGAAACTTCGAATATGTTTATATAAAGAAGAAATCTGAAATTGGTATATGTGAGTAAGATAAGTAAAAAGCTTGCCCTCAGGTCTCAAAGAAATAGCATTCATTGATGGCACAAGACGCCTCCAGAAAGCCAATTAATGACAATATGCAGTCGCTGTTGCAGAAGCATATATGTGCACCAACACACTCCCTCTAAACTTACAGTAAAAAGACAATATAAATCCAATCATATGTCACTGATTTTGTTTATTGACTAGATGAACAGAGCAAACAACAACATCAGTGCACAAAACTCTAAAAATTGTAAAACAATATTTTCTGAGGTAATGGAATTATGTGATAAATGAAGGAATTCAAAAAGACATGCCAAATTCTTCAAAAAAATAGTATCCAAATATTTTCTATGGAAGCCAGATATTAGAGAGAAATATGGCACATACTTCACAAATGCAAAATAAATTTCTTCAAAATAAACAATATTACCAAATATTTTGTATGGAATGCAGATAAAAGAAACAAATATCCCACATTGTGCACAAATGAAGGGATTCAGAAAATAGAGGCACCTAGTATTTCTCAATTTCTATAACAAAACATTATCTACCTACTCATTGTCCATTTCTACTCGCATTCCACAAAAGCAACATCAAAACACACCTCTTTGAGCTCACACTACTTAGTAACAAAGCATCTGAAAATGACTACAAGCTCAACCAAAAAAAAAGAACTGCTTGAAAATGGAAGAAAAAAGATGGACAAGGAAACTTACACATATTGACACTCCATAAAATTGGGACCATGTAAGACCAACTGAATAGAAGTTGCCTTATCCCCAACTTACATCAACCTGTCAAGGAAATTACACTGAACAGTTTAGTGTCAATATAGTAAGAGGACATTATAAGAACAGTAAAAAGACAATGTAAAACCAAAAATATATCACCGATTTCCTCTATTGACTAGACGAACAGAGCACACAACCACGGCACTGCACAAACTCATGGATAAAAAATTTTAGAGATAAATGCAATTATGAGATAAATTTAAAAACAATCCAATCTAATTATAAGCATATGGTACACTACACCAAGGGACTAGGATATATAGCCATAATTTCACAGAGACTAGGATCAACAGAAAGAGCTCACTAGTAACAGATCTAATGACAAACTATACAAAATTAACAAACTTTCCAAATGTTTTCTATGGATTTTGGCACTGAACTGATATTCCTCTGTCCAATTCTCCACACCTTAACAGAGCATAACATGAATTATATAAGCTCCCCACACTAACACCCTGGAGTAAGATTTAAGAGAGTTGTAACCGAATTTTTCGAGAAAGCTAATACGTGCTACTACAACCAGGACACATACCAAAACCATTATCAGATTTTTTCAGAGGTAGACACTTGCCCCCCTCCCTTGCTATGTCATACTAAATGTATCATAACAAAGACAACACCCAATTATTACAGGTAAATACTCACTACATGTTCATGCAAGCTGACCACTGCAAAGATATTGTAAGCATGCTACTAGTCTACCACAAAGTGCATGGCACTGAACATTCATGACATGTGGCATTTCAGAACTATATTTTTACTCTAACCTCATATGCAAGCATGTCAAGAGTACTAGCACATTCGATTAAGAGTGATAGGGACATTTAACTCAATACAAGATCATAGTGCCAACCCACATGACTACAAATTGTTCTTATAAAAAGAAAAACAAAACAAAATATCTACAATTAGCCATTCAGCTGCACTAGGCAATTCAGACCAACTGGAAACAGAGAAATGAATGTTTAGTGAAGAACTCTGCTGCCGGGAGATCAGAGAGAGCAAGCAGACGCCATGCGCTCCAAAAGCATCCAGCCAGCCCAATTATTCCGTAGAGACAGAAAGAGCCTTGGGTCTCTATTCGTTCGAACATGACATTTCGAGAGGAAGTTGCTATCCTGCATATTAGGACAGGGGATTGACAATCCTGTAATGCAGATCACTAATCAAACAAACATCAACAAGACAGAAACCAAAGCAGCAAAATGGAACACAAATCCGACCTCCACATCCATGCGAAATGCCTGCTCGAACCCTGCGCACAAAGCCGATGCGGCACGCACTCCCGGCCGCCGCCCATGCCGCAACCAAATCCACAGCCACAACCCCTGCAAGCGACCAAATCCACAGCCACACCCAAACCCACGGCCACTACCGAGTTCACACTGCCAAAATCCCGTGCCGCTAACAAATCCAAACAAATAGTAGGAAGCAAATAACGAAGATTCGCTAGGAGTAGGAAGCAAAAGCAACGTACCTCGTCAAACCATAAATCGCCAATCACCGCGGTGGGGAACAGGGAGTCGCCAGGAGGAAGACGACGTGAAATGTGAATGGGGAAAAGGGGGAACGAACACACAACTCTGGGTGCGAGTCCCAAAAATCAAACAGTGGTGACGACATTCAGACCCCACATGACGGAGACAGATAACAGAGGGACAAGAGACAAATTGCCAGCTGCAGACAGCCAGATCGGACGCTCCAGCACGCGACATGTGACAAATCGGATCACCAGAAAAACGGTTGCCACAGGGAGCCAGAACAACCGGGTGTCACGTAGCAAATCTGTTTACGAACAGATGTGTTTTGAGTTGTTGCAAAAACAATATTACATCAGAGCCTCTACAGATAGCTTATTTGTAGGATCTCTCTACTGTAGGGGCAAGCCGCAAGCTGTAGTAAAATGCTGAGTAACATTTGTTTCGGTATAAAACAACACGTGACCAGAAAAAGAAACAGGAATTTGAACATCAAATTGCCCGCCACCTTATTTGCTTCGTTCGTTGAGGGAATGTTTGTTTGGAACGTAGAAATTCCCGCATTACCGGCGGCGCTCAAAGGGATAGATAGCTGATAGCATCGACGTGGACCCGCAATTTTTTTCTTAAAAAACCAGCGCTTGTCTTGTCTAAGCGCCAATCGTCACATCCGTCTCGCCGGGCGCGCGCACTGAGGCAGAGCCCTCCGCTCCGGCCGTGGCGAGGGGGATGAGGCCCTTCTCCCGGCACATCCGGATGGCGGCGTCGAACATGTCCTCCACCGTGTACTTGAAAGTGAACCCATGGTCTAGGAGCTTCTTGGACGAGAAGTGCACGGGCTGGAGGTCGTCCTCGATCCCGGGGAACCTCTCCGGGATGTCGTACTCGGGGTACCTATCCCTGAGCATGGCGGCGAGGCCGTGGATGGTGGCGTCGGCCGAGGAGCAGACGTAGCGTCCGGCGGCAGGCGGGTGCTCGAAGAGGAAGAGATGGGCGTCGCAGAGGTCGTCGAGGTGGACGAACTGCACCTGCTTCAGGATCGAGTAGTGGGGCTCGTTCCCCGTGACGAGCGCCAGCGCGGTGACGAGGCTGGGCGGCATGCCGGCGCTGAGGAACGGGCCGACCACGAGCGTCGGGATGATGCTGATGAAGTCCAGGCCGTGCTCCGCCGCGTACGCCATGGCCGCCTTCTCCGCCAGGGATTTGGACACGAAGTACATCTGCCGGGTGGTCCGGGGGCGGACATGCATAAAACGTTGCTGTCAGCGCGGTCGCCATGGATGGCCGACGAAAACGAAATCCAGTCGAATTGCGCGCGCCGCAGCGTAGAGCAGAGAAAGTCGCTACTACGTACCCATCCGGTCATCTTGACGCGACGGCAGAAATCGACGTCGCTCCAGTTGTCCTGGTCGTAGACGGGCCTCTGCCGCTCCTCGATGTTGACCGTCCCGGCGGAGGAAGTGAAGACGATGCGGCGCACGGTGCCGGCCTCCCTGCAGGCTCGCATGATGCTCATCATCCCTTCCACCGTCGGCTTGATCACCTCGTTCTGCAACGGCAACCAAAGGTAGTATGTGCGAATGCTGCAATGACGTT
Organism: Miscanthus floridulus; assembly: GCF_019320115.1. Classification (NCBI taxonomy): domain Eukaryota; kingdom Viridiplantae; phylum Streptophyta; class Magnoliopsida; order Poales; family Poaceae; genus Miscanthus; species Miscanthus floridulus. The sequence continues at coordinate 45,463 of NW_027096815.1, read as the reverse complement.
GACTCGTGCAGAAATTGACCGGCCACGAATGCACACGCTTATTTACCTCAGGGTCTTTGGACTCGAAGTCCATGGGCGTGGCGACGTGGAAGACGCCGGTGCAGCCCCTGATGGGGTCGTCGAAGCTGCCTTCCTCCGCCAAGTCGGCTTTCCATAGGGACAGGCGCTCCGTTGCTCCGGGAAGGTCCAGCAACGGCTTCGCCTTCTCAACGTTCGCTGGAGGACACCGTGGACACGACACGGAGCGAATCAAAGTTTGGCTGCTGCTACGCATGGAATTGGACGCACTGCGACGTCGACGCAGGACGAGACAATGCAACTCACCGGGATCGCGCACCGTCGCCCGGACGGTGTAGCCGGCTTGGAGAAGCTTCATGACGAGCCAGGAGCCCAGGAAGCCCGACGCCCCCGTGACCACCACCGGCCCTTTCACGCTCGCGCCTCCCTCCGTCGCCTCCCGCGGTGCCGCCACCTCCCCCATGTCCTTCGTTTTTCTCTGAGCTTGCAGAGGCCTGAGCTGACTTGCTTCTTGAGCTGCTGCTCCAGTAGGCCCGTTTTGTTGACTATATATGTATAAGTACTCTAATATAACGACGTAACAGCGCGAGTGTGTTAGACTGTTAGGTGGCGGTGCGGCAGCGAGCGCATCCTCCGTTCAACGCCCACACTGCCACGCTGCACACCTACCTGCATATCTGCGCGGGTTTTGACACACCGGTACGTGGGAAGCTGGAACCTACTGATAGCAGCCGAGTAGTTGGGGAGGGGAATCGCAAAGTAGTAGAGCACAAGAAAAAGCCAGGATAGTTTCAGAGTTCTGCTTTTAGAAGAAAAAAAATAACAGAATTTGATTCTTACATACCCTCTCTCGCCTCTCTGTTCTCTCTTTAAGAGCATCTCCACCTAAAACGGACTGCGTATTTGTCTGTTTATTATGTAGCCATCGATTCATCGATTTTTATACTACCTAAATCCCAGCTCTCAAATTCAGTTTAATAGCCAACGACAAGTGGAGCCCACGTGTCATCCTCTTCCTCTCCTTTTGCTTTTGCAATCGAGGAACTCGGCCAACGCTGTCGCGGGGAGGGATGGGGGCCGTCGCGGGGAGGGGATGGGGGCGCCACCGGTGAGGGTCGTCTCCCGGTGGGGAGCGGCGGTGGGGAGCGCCCGGGTCTGGCGTGACGACCAGGAAAGACGTAGCTTCAAGATGCGGCCGTGGAATGGCGACCGGCTTTAGGGACGATGGGGAGGTGATCCACCGGTGTCAGGAGGGGCGCCGCCCACGGAAGGAGGTGCGGCAGTGAGGGCCTCCCACGGGCAGGAAGGAGGCGTGCGACCAGCGTCGAAGCGGGATGCGCTGCGGGAGAGAGGAAACAGTCGAAGAAAAACAGGTAGCGTGATTTGTTGGCCGATAGTGGGAGGGGGGATTTGCTGGGTCAAAAAAAAATAGGTAGTCGATAGATAGCTTGTTGGAGACGTTTTTTTAAGCCTCCATTACCTAGGATAGTTAGTGGGTTTAGGTAGTCTGGGGATGATTAAAGGTTACAGAAGCTCTGCCTCAATCATGCGCGTGCAAGCGCCTACCCGTGTATCCACTCATTCCCAGCGTGGCGCTTATTAGGCTTCTTGGGCTTGGAACTCCTCACGGGCTCGGCAATAGGCGAGGCCATTGCTTTCATTGTTGGACCGTCTACAGTGGAGTTGCTAACACCCTCCCCCCCTGAAACGCTGCTTGCTCCCAATTAGTGCCACAGGAAAACTCCTGACGCAACGCTTCAAATCTTCCAAGTAGCGAGGGAGCGGGGTAGGTTGTTCCGGTTGATCAAGATTTGCTGCACACGATGAGGACCGTGCGCCATGGTCCGCGTCTGGAGAACCTGCTCAGGAGACTGCTTCATAGCGAAATCATATGGCAATAAAGGTGTTACCTGATTCCCATCACCAATAACACGCTTCAGCTCGGATGTTAGAATAAACTACTGCTTCCTTGAGCAAGGAAAGGCAGTGCCGAAAAGATCTCCTGTTGTGGTACTATAGCCGCTGCAGAGGCATGCGCCGAATGGCTCACCTGCCGTACTGTAGCCACGTGTAGGTACAGGTGCAGAAGTCAGTCCTACTGTGTTATCTAATTACTGTTACAGCATGTACGCTGTACTAGGACTAGATAGATAGAGTTGTATAAATAGACTACTACGACAACTCAGTAAAGAGAGTTCAGATTTGTCATCTTTCATACAGGGTTTCGGCCAACGCTAGTGTCTTGTACTCTGTGTGTATGCTCTGTTCTTTCTCTTCTTCAACCTCTAGCCATAGTGTGTAGGGACAGACAACGCTTGTTCGTGGTCGGCTTAGCTAGTGGGTGCTCGGCAACACTAGCGGATGCTCAACAAGACTGGTGAGTGGTTCACTCACCTGAGCTGGTGATCTTGTGGGCTAACAAGTGGTATCAGAGCCATACAAGCGACGTCGTCAGACTAATCGCTGGCGACGACAGGCGGTTCAGAGATGGGTGACAGCAGTGGCACTGCTGTGGCTGCCTAGCCACGACCGAAGGTTGTTGTTCGCACGGTGCGGGAGGTCAGCGGCACCAGTTGGCCGACGCTGACTCGCACCAACTATGGAGAGTAGTCGGTGACCATGAAGGTCAAGCTCAGAGCCCGATAGCTCTGGAATGATGTTGACAAGGACACCGATAATGAGAAAAATGACATATCAGCATTGGAGGCTATCCTTGCTACTGTACCGGCGGAGTACAAGGAGTTGTTGAGGATGAAGAGCTCTGCTAAGGTGGCGTGGGAAGCTATTGCGGCGATGCGCGTCGGTTCCTACCGCGCAAAGAAGGTGACAACCCAGCTTCTGAAGTAGGAGTACACCAACCTCAAGTTCAAGGATGATGAAACGGTGGAGGACTTCTCCATCCGTTTGCAGATGCTCATCAGCAAGCTGAAGAGCCATGGTGTCACCATCGACGAAGAGGAGACGGTCTCCAAGTACCTCCACTTCGTACCGACAAAGTACATCCAGATCGCTCTCTCCATAGAGACGATGCTGGACTTATCCACCCTCACCATTGAGGATGTGATAGGCCATCTGTGGGCGGTGGACGAGCGCCTAGAGCGGGCGACAGCAACGAAGGACAGCGGCAAACTACTGCTGACGGAAGAGGAGTGGGCTGCTCGGACGAACTCCGGGAAGGCAGCCTTCTCCAGCCATGATGGCGATGGCAAGCGCCGCGGCAAGGCTTCTTCGGAGAAGAAGCAGGTCGACCTCAACACCTATCGGCGTTGTTGAAAGATGGGCCATTGGGCACGAGAGTGCCAAAATCACAAGCAGGAGAAGAAGGCTGAGGCTCATCTAGTGTAAGCTGATGATGATGATGAGGCCACTATCCTAATGGCGACGTTCTGTGCACTGCACGACATCGAGGCCGATGAGAGGGAAGAGGCGACGATGGTGGAAGGACCTGGGAAGGCCCTAAAGACTGTCAACCTCAACAAACCATGCGCCCAAGTCTACCTCGGACATGTGGACATCGACCAGGAGTAGCGGTGGTATCTGGACTCTAGTGCCAGCAACCACATGACGGGCTTCAAGACATCCCTCTCCGAGCTCGACGACGATGTTACCGATACGGTGAAGTTTGGTGACGGCTCAAGGGTGGCTATCTAAGGGCGCGACACCATCATCTTCAGGTGTCAGAATGGGGAGCACCACGCGCTAACGGATGTATATTACATCCCGCAGCTACATTCCAGCATCATCAGCATTGATCAGCTGGATGAGCGCGGCAGCGAGGTACTAATCAAGGACGGGGTCCTTAGGATCAGGGACTGAGAGCAGTGACTTCTTGCCAAGGTGAAGAGGTCCTTGAACCAGTTGCACCTGCTTGACCTAAAGGTAGAGCAGCCAGTGTGCCTGGCGGCAAGGCACACTGAGAAACCGTGGATGTGGCATGCCCGGTTTGGACATCTCAGTTTCGACACGCTTGGTCGACTGAAGAAG